>NW_026854432.1:0-37390 GCF_026571515.1 Ruditapes philippinarum | reverse complement strand
TTCAAAAAAGACTTTAAAAAATTATTATTAACTTTCTTTCCAGTAGTCCCTTTTTGGTTACTTTTCACTTTTTTTAAAGGGATTTTAAATTGGTAAATTTGGTTTTTTTAAAAAATTTTAAAGAAATTAAAAGCAAAAAATATTTTTAAAAATATTGAAATTTCTTTATTTAAAAACTTTTAACGCTTTTAACTTTATGTTTTTTTTTAAAACCGTATCGAGAATCCTTTTATTCTTTAATTTTAACTAATGAAAAAATTATAATAATCAATTTATTTTTTAAATTTATTTATTGATGTATTTAAAAAGTGTTTTTTTAAACATTTCAAATGGGAAAAATATTTTTCTTTTGAAAAAAAACCCAAAATTTTGACTAAAAAGCCCCCACAAAACCCAAATTTTTAAATGATTTTGTTCCCTTTTAAGATGAAAACACCTTTTTCTATTTTTTCCCCAGTTATAAAAAATTAATTCTTCTTAAATGTCCTTTATTGGACAGACTAGAGGTAATTTAATTTCTTCATAGATAATCCCACTATTCTGAATAGCTTGTACATTAGGGTGAACGAGTTTCGGTTGTCCCAAAAATTTGCGTTTTTTCGTGCGTCCGTTTTTTCGTGTAACGGTGGCGTGCGTTTATAGCGTGCAACGAGGCGTTGCTGAAACGCTTTCTCAAGCGTGCATCGTTTTACAAGCGTTTTAACGTTTATCGTTTTCCCGTGTATCGTTTTTTTTCGTTTTATCGTGGCGTCTCTGAAAGCGTTGCGTTTCTTATTCCCAGAAACGTTTAGGTGCGTCTGCGTTCGTCTAAGCGCTTTAAGTACTGTGCATTTGCGTCCCCTGTAGGGTTATAGAGAAGTAAAAAGAATATCTTAGATAGATATATTAATTGTAAAATTGTTGTTTCTTTAACATGTTAAGAAGATGTTCTTTGTCCCTGTCAAAGAATAGAAATTTTTATATAAAGAAGTATTAAATTGTGAATATTTACATTAAAGTTTTAAAGGGTTTTGTGAGACTCGCGGTGAATACTGGTCAGATTTCTACTCATGCTTAAGTAGCCGAAGATTAATTAGGTTTTAATCCTATTTTTACATTACGCATAATATATAATTACTAAAATTAATTGGGCAAACAATTTTTGATATTCAATTCTGAGCCAAACACGTGTTAATATGCATACCAATATATATTAGATATGAGGTTTGTCAGACATCCAAATTTGATGTGTAATCCCAGAACCTAGCAACCCACCCCCTTTACAAAGTCATTATTCCCTGACTTTTCATCAAAGACTGTCCGAATCCTATCCGAATGATATTTAGGGCTTTGATAATTATTTTAGACAGTTTCCTTCCTATTTTTTAATTTTTGACAGATTTTATATTGATATGTAACAGCCTGGCAATGGTGACTCGAAACTCCTGGACACTCGGGAAATACGATTTCTGCGGCTGCTTTGGAAGTCCTCGATCTGAGCTATTCTCGGCCACTTACACTTTAACTTGTTTAAATACTGAATAGTTATAAAACCCCATACTGTGTATTCCAAATAATTTCTTCGAATTTCCCAGGGTTACTTAGCATTGTGAATTTATTTTCTGGCTGGGCTATACAAATGTTTGGTCCAGTCACAGGGTGAGAAAAAAGTGCATCCTTTGACATGGGACTTGAACCCCCGTGACCCTCTAAATACCCGTTTACTTGCAGCTGTACCGACAATTTGTTAATAGTTTTCCATTATTTGTACATGTATAGTGAAACATTTTACTAATTGTAGCATGTGTACTAGTTTCTATATTTTTTTTGTAACAAATAAAAATAGCTAGATATTTTTTCTAGATAAAAAAATTTTAATTTGGGTGGCAAAAAATAATTACCATGTTTGTATTTTTTTGGGAAAATGAAAAATTTCAAATAGAAGGCTAGGCCACCCTTTCCCAAAATTTCCCCCTTTTCTGTCAGTTCAAAATAAAGGCTTTAAAACTTTCTTTTTTTTTTAATGGGGGCCGGGGGCCCTTTTAAACTTTTCACTTAAAAACCCGGGTATAAACACTGAAAAGCGAACAGTTTGCGCAGGTTTGGTTGGATCCATTGCGGGTCGCAAACCCATTATTTTTGGGTTTTACTTTTGACGGGGGCTCAAATTTTTTTAATTTTTTTTCTTATTTTTTTAAGGTCTTAAAAATAACCCACTTTGTTTAAACATATAAAAGCTTTCTTGATTTTTATTTTCTGTATATTTTTTCTAAAAATCACTTTTAAGCTTTTAAATAAAATTCCGTCTTTCATTACTTAAACAATAATTTTCCCCTTTGAAGATTTACCCCGAGAATGAGCTGTTTCGCCTTTTTGCTAACTTAAAAGTTATATAACCTATCCATATAAAAACAAAATATAATTATTTGAAAGATTTTTC
Source organism: Ruditapes philippinarum (assembly GCF_026571515.1). NCBI lineage: Eukaryota > Metazoa > Mollusca > Bivalvia > Venerida > Veneridae > Ruditapes > Ruditapes philippinarum. The sequence goes on along the minus strand of NW_026854432.1, from coordinate 34,971 downwards.
TTTTCAAGCTGAGTAAAATAGGTATTTGCTGTTAGTTCCCAAGTACTTGTTAACTTCCCTCAAGTAAGTTATTAAACCTCAAATAACTGATAAAATTCTAATTATAATATACTTTAAAAATATCACCCAATGTATTTATAGTAAATTAACAAAAAACCCCCAAATTTTGGCATTACTAGTATATTCTTTCGGGACCTGTACAATTTCAAATTTTTGATTGTAATTTTTAAATTTTCCTACAATATCAATTTTATGCTTCAATTAGGTAGGTCAGTTTCATTTAAAAAGAGCATAATTTTACAAGATCCCTTGAAAAAAAGTAAATGTAATTGATAACTCAATCCAAATAAACTTTTATTAATTAAAAGCGTTTTAATTAGATGGGACTTTTAAAAACAGAAGATTTCAATAATTGCCAGGAAAAAATATAAAAATCTTTACAGTAAATTCTATGTGGACCCCAAACTATTAAAGAAAGCAGTGCCACATAAAATGTTGATACACCGGGTGATTTTACCTTAAACTTAACCTCATAGGAAATGAAACAGAATTTTTTTTATATATATTTATTAACATAAATCTATTATTATTAATTAACAAACATATTTAATTTGACTAAAATAAGGTAGTCCTAACAAATTTCATTACAAAATATGAGAATTATGGCAAATCTCTAAGATTGCCTAGATGTCCAAGATAATGCACTAAATCACTAAAAAATATGAAAATTTTACCTAATTATAAGAGCCTTGGAAATTAAACAAAGCTACAAGAGGAACATTAATCTATTCATACTTAATTAACAAACGTATCTAATTGACCAAAGTAAGGATGTTCCCACCAAAATTTCATTACAAAAATATAAGAGTTATTGCAATTTCCTAAGATACCTTACTGTCTTAAGGTAGAACACCCAATTTCAAAACCTACAAAATGGGGGATTTTTACCTTATTATATCAGCCTAGGAAATTGAAACAGAATTATAAGTGGCAACATAAAATCTAATATATTAATTAACAAGCATATGCTAATTGATTAAAAAAAAAGAATATCTTAATAAATTAAATTGAATATTCAAAACATTATGGCTTATTTCCTATGATGTATAACTATACAAGCTTACACAACTTAAATTCATTAAAAATGGGAAGTAACATTACCTGATTATAACCTCATGGTGAAATGAATCAAAGTTAAATAAGCAATCATAGTATTATTATATTAAGTATAGTACCTACATCAAATTGACTTATATAAGAAAATCCCAACAAATTTTCATTGAAAATTAAGAAATATAAATGGCTAATTTTCTATAATGCCTTATAAATTAACTTTAACCACACTAAAATCATTGAAAATTTGGGTAAGTTTACCTTTTTATAACCTTTTGGTCACTGAAACAAAGTAAGTAAAGCCAAATAATGTATATCTATCAAGTAACTACTATATCTAATTGACTAAAATTTAAGGAAAACCCCATTGAATTATTATTGACAAATGAAATAAGATATGGTAAATTTTCTATGATGCCTTTTTGTTCAAGCAAATACATTACATTTTTAAAAATGTGGGAAAATTTTACCTTTAAATTTAAAAACCCTTTCCTAGGAAATAAAACCCAAGTAAGTAAGGGCTTATATTATATGATATTGAGTAAAAATTTAAACATCTTTTTGTTTGGGATAGGGAAAAAAAATTTCCACCAAATTTGCCATTGAAAAAAAAAAAAAAAGGGGGGTTATGGCAAATTTGGTTTTTTAATGCAGAGGGAAAGGGTTTTGTTCAGATCCACTATCAGAAAGGGAAGTGGTGCCTTCCCCGTAAAAATTACTGTAAAACTGTTTTTTTTTCTTTTTTACAGCTCGGGAACTTTTTCACTTTTTGACGGGAGAAAAAATGTGCAAAGCAAAACTGAAAAAGGCTTACCGGTATTTCACTTTCAAAAATGCATTAAAGGGTTTCCCTGGTTTCAAGTCCCAGAAAGGCTGTGAAAAAAAAACCAAATTGAAATTTGGGGCCTTAAAGTTTAAAAATTACCTCACCTATTCCAAAAGGGCTTGTGATGGGGGTTTTTAAAAATTTTCAAAGTCCTTTTTTCCCACATTTTCCCAAAATGTCCCCAAAATTTCCAAAAAAACAAAATTTCAATAAAGCGGGGGGAATTTTGTAAGGGCCCCCAAAACTTTTTTCCACTATTTTTGGGGAGGGGATTTTTTAAGCAGCCTAATACAATAAAAATTTTTAAGTGGGGGTTGAGTGGGAACGGTTTTTTCCAAAGGGGGTTCCCGGGTTTTTTTAAAAGTTTTGGTAAAAAAGGAAAGCCCCCCTTTTTTTTTTAATTTTGAAAAATTAACAAAAAAAGGAAAAATGTAATAGGTTTTAAAATTTTCCTTTAAATTTTAATAATAAAAAAAAAAAAAATTTTTAAAATTTCCCTTTAAAAGACCCCCTTATCTATTTTAACCCTTTAAATGTTTCATCATTATACACAAATATCCCTCATAATGAAGGTATTGAATCTTGTATATATATTTTTAAAGAAAGATAAAGGAAACAATAACATCAAAGCTAATGATATAAGGAATTGTTAAATATTGTTTTACATAATAATTGCTTTGAGTTTAACGATCAGAGTTATTTACAAAACCATGGGCACAGCAATGGGAAGCCCTATGGCACCTTCTTATGCTTCATTATTCATGGGTAGACTAGAAGAGCAATTTCTTAACTCTACTTATGTAAAACCTGATGTCTTGGTTACGTTTCCTAGATGATATTTTTATGATTTGGAATGATTCTTTGGAAACGCTTAACTTTTTTATAGATTCCTTAAATAGTTTCCACCCGAATATTAAATTCACTTACAATATTTCTAAAATTTCGGTACCTTTTCTTGATGTTTCTGTATCTAAAGACGTAACAGGAAAAATTGTAACCGATATATTTTGCAAACCTACAAATATGCATTTGTATTTAGATTTTACATCCTCTCATCCTTTATCATGTAAGCGTGGTATCCCGTTTAGTCAAGCTAAACGTTATAGACGTGTCATTTCCGATGACGGTACTTTTAAGCAGTCTTTAGATACGTTAAATAGATATTTTTCTGATAGAAATTATCCTAAATCTATTATTGAGAAAGCGTTTTCTAAAATTGAAGGCATGTCCCAAAATGATGCTCTAAGTCCTGTCGTTAAAAATACTAGTTCAATAATACCTTTTTACTGTATGTTTTAATACATCTCTGCCTAATATTGGTGAAATCTTAAATAAATATTGGGATCTATTTCTTTTGTCTGATAAGGTAAGCGTTAAAAATATACATAACAAGTTCAAACCTATTTTAGCATATAGACGTCCTAAAAACATTCGAGATTATCTTATTAGAAGTGCTTTACTTGATCGCACATTTTTATCTAGCCAATGTTTACGAAGTAGATGTTCACATTGTAACAATATAATTGTTTGTTCCCAATTTAATAGCAGCATAACAGGTAGTTCTTTTGATTTACACAATGATGTTAATTGTACTACGCGTAATGTAATTTACCTCATTACATGTAAAGGCTGTAAAAAGCAATACGTAGGTCAGACTAATCAAAATGTATCATGCAGAATGAATAAACATAAATTTGATATAAGAAATTGTGACGTTAATCCAGTTTCACATGTTGCGATCCATTTCGGATCAAACGATAATAAGTGTTCATTGTCAGATTTTTCATTTTTACCTTAAATTATAGACAACAACATGGACCGGTTATGTAAAGAATCTTTTTGGATCCATAAGTTAAATACTATGATTCCAAATGGACTAAATAATAAAGTATTGTTTGATTTATAATAGGTTACATGAATATTAATATGTTTGTCTATTATCTTATTTTTATTAACACTGTCTAATAGACATCTGTATCACTGTTGATCCATTTTAATTCATGTACCAGCTTTATTTATAGCATAATATTTGTTTCTACATGTTATCATAGTTTTGCCGCTAAACGCCATAACGTTTTTCGCGCGTTTAACGCGTGTTCCGTTATGACGTCGCTTCCGGTAATTTTATTATGTTTTGCACTGATGAAGGCATATAGCCGAAACGTTTGCAATTAAATTAAATTACTAAATGTTCGTGTTTGTGTGGCTTGTCTGATTATTTTAATAATAATATAGCATATTATAACATAATTATAGTGCCTAAAATGTCAATAAATTTCAATTTCAATACTAAGAAACATATTTTCTGATGCGCTGCTCTTTTGGTAAATCCATATACTTTACAGTTTACACATGATTCACAAATTATTGGAGTCCAACACTCCTCACCTCCTGGCACTTATGGATCGAGGAGCATGAGGTTGACAATTTTCTGCGTTTTCCTCATTTTTTTCTCGCTTACAGTTTCGGGCCCAAAATAGAAGTTTATTGTTAATATAACACTTTAATTCATTAAATTTCATTAGGCTTTTCACACTTCTATAATCGTTCTTATCTTTTATATTAAAACATATTTTATCAATATCTTTTTATGGAATTTAATTTTTTGATAACAAAAAAAAAGAATAAATATAATTATGCATGTAGTTTTACAGCTGATAATTTTTTCAGAACTCATATAAAAAATCAAATTAATATTTATTTTCCCAGGGAAATTTCATTATACGTATTATCACCAAAATTCTTTTTTATATCAATCATGTTTGCAAGTATGTTTTATATAATATATATTTAAGAAATAATATATCCCAAACAGTGATTTTATCGCTCAATAACATCACTGTTTGGAGTTCGGATGCGAGGAATTATAATGATGCACATTCGAACGACAAACAGTGATGTTATCAAGCAATAAAATCACTGATTTGGATATATTATTTCGATTCTAACACGACATCAACAAATAAATGTTGCCGTACTTGATAGTTAAGCAAATTTGCGCCTCAGATTTGTTTCCGTACTTATTTTCAGCGCGTCAGATTTTTTGTGGTTACGTCACGTGTATAATGATTACGTCACATGTCTAAATATAGAATGTCAAACTGTGCATCTGTTGCATAATAACACACACTTTCTGTTCTTCTATGTTCAATAGGGTAAATGCGGGTCATGTTAGAATATATTATAACCCATAATGCATGGTATTTATTATATATATTTATCAAATTGAAAAAAAGGTGGTTAAAAATTGAGGTTGAAACTTTTAAGGCCGAAACGTCCAGATGGTGTAAAGTCCTGAAACATATAGATTTAGCCCTTGTCTTGAAAATATGTTGGGCTGCCGATCTGCAATGTATGTTTTCCTTTGTTTAAAAAGGTCATGTATAAATTTCGTTCGCCTGTATGTAAATGATTTGATAATTTGATTGCTGATTTGCTAAAGTTACTACCATTCGTTTTATTTTGTTTAGGCCAGAAGGGGTGTCGAAGTAATTATTATCTATCTAAAAGATTCCTGGTATAAAGCAAAGTATTTTTTCAGAAATGTGCATAAAGACGACCCTGTTAAATAATTTTTAATGCATGTATTAGCGCTTGATGGCTTATAATTTCAATAATCATTTGTTTAGGCTGCCTGACAAAAAATAATATTGTGCCAGGTTGAGTGCATTCGCGGATTGATATCATTACAGCTCTAACCTGGGACATAAGATAAGTTAGTTAACATAAACCCGTTTAAAATACATGAATGGCTAGCTATAATTTAATCAAATCACTAAACAATCTAGCAAAAGTTGTTAAAATTTATATGATAAGGATATTTTATAAGGATATTTTGCGTATGTTTTAGCGTGCATATATCGTTTGGCGTATTTCGTTTTGCGTGCGTCTGCTTATTTCGTTTCATAATGCGTGCGTGTAATGTGCGTTTGTATAGCATGTAACATGGGTGCGTTTTTTCCGGAACGTGCATTTTGCGTGTAAACTGAAACGTTCACCCTACTGTATCATATACACAAAATAAAGACCGTTTAAAGTGAAATAAGAGTAGTTTTTCATTAACGCGCCTATAGTATAACGTACGCTATCATTTAGTGCGTCTTTACACAATGTTTGTATAACGCTAATGACGTCATGTCAAATTATATGCATGGATGTGCAATACCATATTTACTGAGTGGCAAAATTGTCACCGGTGTGTGATAAAGCATAATAATACACGGGGGAAGTCAAAGACCAGGCCCGCGAAGCATGTCCGGGCTTTGGCTTGCCCGGCTAAAGACTACACGTGTATATTTAAAAGAAAATCAAATAAAAAACAATTATAAATATATATATAGAATTCTATACCTATCAATGAAATTTTCAGTGTCAGTTCTAGTCGGGCGCCGCCATTTACAATGAAACAATGATAATAGGCGGGGTATTCCGATAACGGAACAAAACTCAACTTTTCGGATCAATAATAATTGTCGAGTGTTCCGAGTGAAAACAGAAGCGGTGCAATTGTAAAACCGAATGACACCTTTAAAACGGAAAGAATGAAAGGTATTTTTAATGACTTCCCCGTTTATACGGGGAAGTCAAAGGCCGGGCCCGCTTCGCAGGCCCAGGCTTTGGCTTGCCTGGCTATAGACTACAGGTGTATATTTAAAAGAAAATTCAAATAAAAAAACAATTAAAAAATATAGAAATTATCAGTGTCAGTTCTAGTCGGGCGCCGCCATTTACAATGTAACTCAATGATAAAAGGCGGGGTTTTCCTATAACGGAACAATTTTTCAACTTTTCGGATTAATAATAATCGTCGAGTGTTCCGAGTGAAAACGGAAGCAGTGCATGTATTACCGAATGACACCTTTAAAACGGAATGAATGAAAGGATTTTTTTTAACAACTTCCCCGTTCATAGGCTTTGCCTAATTTCATATTAGGCATTGCCTAATTTCATATTACATATTTAGCGCATGTCAATAAAATTCAATTTTAAGTGATATGAAAAGATATATTCTGTTGTGTTGTCTTAACCAGTTTCCTTATTTTCCTTATCTTTTTCCTCTCGATTACAGTTACAGACCTAAAATAAAATTGCGTTCTTAATATTTATATAGATCTATACTCATATATTGAAATGCCCTAGAAATCTTACCTTTTTAGTGATTTCACTGTTTATTTCTACTTTCACTTTCGTTTTGAGAAGCTTTTACTGGCGTCAACACAGTAAATCATGCGATGTCCTAATGAAACATACAGGACATCAACTTAAATCTACGTATTGTGCCAGCAATTTAATCATTCCTGATTCTTGAAGCTCCTTTAATGTAATCCATTTCCCTTAATGTTATCCGTTGTAGAATCCTGTGTTTTTAATCTGTTTTCGTGACTTCTGTCAAAATAGTTAATTCCTTTATTTTACACTCAAGATTATATAGTTCGATTGTTTATGATGCAGCCTCACTTAATGTATAGATTTGCCTCATAAATCCATCTGAATTTAATTGTTATCACTGTATAATTATGAAAAATTGCAATGCATTTTTCAATGTCGGCCATGTTGGACTATTACGTAGAGATTACGTAGTGAATGCAAGGGATAGTTCTTTATCCGAATGCACATAAAAAGGAACACGTTACCCTAACTATTATACTTTCGATATCAGCGCATGATAGCTTATAAATATTTCTAAAAATCATTTGTTAAGGCTGTGACAAAATTAATTTCGGTGCTAGGTTGAGTGCATTTCAGTTCTTACATAAACTCGTTTAAAATACATTTCTAGCTACCATAGATATGGTAATCAAAATTTATCGCTAAACGATCTACATATAGCTAAAGTTGTTAAAAACTTAAAGTGATAACGATGTTTTAATAAAGGTTTAGAAACGTTTTCGTTTTGCGTGCGTTTTAGCGTGCGTATATCGTTTAGCGTATTTCGTTTAGCGTATATCGTTTTGCGTGCGTCTGCGTATTTCGTTTCGTTTTGCGTGCGTATAACGTGCGTTCGTATAGCGTGTAACGTGCGTTCGTATAGCGTGTAACGTGCGTTTTGCGTGTAAACTGACACGTTCACCCTACTGTAATGAATATTTCACAGTCAAAATTATTTTGTTCCTCCTTGACTGTCAGGATTGTTCCAGGTTTGTGATATATATATTATCGCAAAAACCCACTCTTAAATTTTTTAACACAATATTCCAAATGATGATAAATTTTAAAAAAAAATTTTTGCTTATTTTTCTTAAATTTACTTTTTCCCCGGGGGTGTAAAAATAAATTTACTTATTCCCCGTATAAGTTTTTCCAATCAGTTAAGTTTTAATTTACCATGATTATTTTAACTTTTTTTCGCAGGCAACATGTTAAAGTGTGTCGTTAAACACAGACAAACATACAGAAGAAATATGTTCACACAACAGAGAATCAAGTAAGAGATTATACAGTATATTTGTTTGTTTATTATCAATATGACAATCATTAAATCAGACAGAATTGGCAGAAGAACAGTATTTAGTGTCCTATATTGATATGAAAAGTATATCAATTGCTTTACTCCAAGACAGAATCTATTTCCAGAATTTGCAAATACAAATTGTAGAAGCAGAAAGTGGGTTATCAGTACAATTTCCTTTCGGCTGTTCACAAACGAAGTACGTGAACGCAACTAGAAATAAATTGCTTTTGTCGAAGAATGCTTCGTTATGAAATAAAAATGTTTTAAATTGCATGTATTAAATATTCTGCAAGCTAAGAATTGAAGTTATAGGCTATAATACTCTTACATATTGTCTTACATATGAACTTTTGAATGCAAAACGTGGTGTATGTGTATGATTTTATTTTTCATTGAATATGATTATATTTTTATTTCAACGTTACTTAGCAGAAGTGCATGCTCCATTAATTGTGTATGTCAGAAATAAAAGCGTTACTGATCTAATAGGCACAAAGTTCACAACCAAATGCAATTTTATAGCTCATTAAAACCTCTAAGAATTTATAATTAGAAAAAACATACTTTAAACGAGTATCTGCTCTGAATAATTGATAAAACACTTTTAATAATAACCATAAAGTATTGCCATTAGTTTCCTGCCATTGTAATAGAAACTATAATTCTATTTTGGTGATAAGTAGATCTTAAGAATTTTAAGAATTTTCATCATATTTATAGAACTGGTTAGCTTTTATCCAATTTCCCACTTTTAAACGTACAAAGGGTAGTAAATGCCATCCAAATATCTCTTGGATAAGAGCATTTTACCAGAAAAAGCCCTGATATTGACTTTTCATACTACAGAATAGATGTGGCTAAAAAAATAATGCTTACTTTTAAAAACTCTACTTTTAAAGATTTTTCAAATGTTGTTTGTTTATTTATTTATGTTTATTCAAAGCTTAAAGAATTTAAGTTAAATTTTGAATTGAGCATAAGCAAGACTGGGGGTTGGGGGGCATTTTTCTTAAGTACTACAATTGTCATGCAATTTTTTACCATGAATACTGTTAGTTGCTACTTCTTTGCTGTTGTTCTTTACAAACATTGAATAAATGAAAATCGTATTCATTGATGATTGGTAATTTTCAAATTTTTACCGGTGGAATTACAAAAGTCCCTCATTTGATTCGAAATAAAGGTGGTAAGAGGCAACTGGTTTAGAATCGACGACATACAGACAAAAAAATAAAACGGGAAATAAATCCAGACTTTATTTATAAAGACAAGATCCCGTGACCTATATCAGTAATATTCATCATTCCTTGGGAATAATTTCAGCCGAACAGGTTATTGAAGTTCAGTATACACTCACAAGAAATTAAGTTACCAATATTGATCATATTTTAACGCGATTCACAAGGCATGAAATAACTCTTTTTTAACGCCTTGACATAAATAAGGCTGTCATATTTTTGGATTGGTTTTAGGATGATGAAGAATTCAAGCCGCTGTAATTTGATCACTTTTAGGTCGAAGATTCCTTTAAGATAATTTGATTTGTGTTGCAAAGAAAAGGGTGAAAATCAGTATCTCAGCAAACATTTTGTTGCATTGACTACAGCTTATCGTTATGACCATCGCCATAAATAAAACACACAAAAACATCAACATTTATGAAGTAATCATAAAAACTTCAAATTGAAACCTTTGTGCTATTCTAATAAAAGCGGTATAAATGAATGACACTAGATACAGACTCAAACGAAAACCACAAATAACATTATTGTTGTTAATATGCTATCAATTTGTTTATGTATGTTTTGGTTTTTTTTGTTGGGGTGTTTTTTTTTTTTTTTTTTTTTTTTTTTGCTTTCCGGATTACATTAATGTGCACGTCGATGTTGATCATTTTGATTTATAAAGCACACAAACTTTCTTATATATGATAAAGGTTTAAAAATAACATCGCCGACTTCATTAGTTCATTAGTTGACATATTAATATGAAACAATCATTTCAGATCAATACTAAAAAAACCACCCCAAGGCATTATGAATCGGACAATTTAATGTTCGCTATGTACAGCTCTATAAATATTATTAATCAATATCAAAATTATAACGGTCATTGATTTATTCCTAGTACCATGATCAATTATTACACATATCCATTTTAGCAGAATTAGCAGTAGTAATAACAAAATTTTTATGCAAGGCAGCGCACGATGTAGTTATATTTTCTTACATTGGCCATCTGTTAACAGGACAAAACACGGGTAGTTACACTCGGTGACCTTGGTCTAGAAGTCGATGTATGAGGTGGACGTCGTGAACGTGTTGTCTTGTTACGATTTCTTTGCTTTTACCACTGATTTTGGGAAACAAGCGATGTTTTGGCAATTGTACCTTGGTTACCAAAACAAAATGGTTAAAATTAAACGTTGCCAACTAAAAAACAAACATCCTATGTAATTCATGCATTGACAAAGTCAATGATCGGTTAGCTTTACAAAACGTATTCTGTGAACGCGTTAAGTAAATAATAATAGAAATACTTAACACCAATGCATAACAATAACTTTATTAATATTTTCTAAATGGATATATCAATTTAGCAATTTGATTCTGTCTGGGGAATCAAAAAAACCCTTTGACCTATTCTCGATAATATACGTTATTTCTGGTACTGTAACAATAAAAGGTTAATCAATCCAAGAATAGGTTTTGAATAATGGTAGGCACTTGTTTTAGAAACATTGTAAACTATAAAACGATACATGTATGACAAAAAGTAGACAAATATAAATAAGATTTCTTATGATTGAAAGAACAATGTAATTTTTTTATATTCCATCAGTCGAGATATCTTTTATATAATTTTTATAAAATATGTAGAATATTTCTGGTTAAATGTCAATGTACTCTTGCAAGCAAGAAAAAAAGAAATTGTTTAATATTGACTTTTCTACGAAGTTTTTAAAGTTACATGTATATACGTAATTCTTGTTTTATCAATTTTAATAAAAATCTATAAGTAAAAACGATGATCGTTTAGGTACACATGGAAACTTCGAATAATGGAATAAACTACGCCAAAACAATAACACATGTCCAAACTGAAACAATTAGTTTTCAAAAATTTATTACTCTCATACAAAGATAATTATATATATAAAAAACATGACCTGCAAATATTCAAGTTTAGCATATTAACCTAATGAATATCAACAAGGCTTTTTATACTCTGAAACATTGTCTGGAATTATAATTTCTATGTCAAAATGAAGAATTCGTTTACAATATCGACTGAAAAGAACTGTTCATTACAGAAAAGAGCATAAGACCATTAGTAAATGTAAATTTTATTTGGTTGCAAACGAAGTTAATTTTGACATGGCATCAAAAATGTCATGATAGATTACGTGTTTTCAAGGCACAATTGCCAACATACCTGTAGAAAGTTTAAGAGTTAATCTTTTCATTTCTAATTTTTGTGTGTGTATGTTTTATGTGCGTGCATTGGTGCGTGCGTGTGTGCGTCCGTGTGTGTGCGAGTTGGTGCGCGCCCGCGTGCGTGAGTGAATGTTTAGTCTTATTGCAAGATATCCAAGGCCGTGTGGCTCCCGGGAATTGCTATAAATATTCCCCAAAATGAATCATAAACAATAAGTTGATGCACAGACAGGGACAGTTTTATATTTTGTCCTAGGCCAATAGATGTCATTATCACTAAGTGTTATTGTTAAATCATTATTATTATAGGTGTCAATATTTTGAGATATTTCTCTAAATAAGCCCAATTTTAAATCGAAGCGTTTTACCTTATTGTTTCTTAGTATGATTTAATGGATGCATATGTTTTGTGTCACCATAGAATTTGCATGGATGTACATTATGTGTTAAGGCATTATTAGATGGCTATCTTGATATACAACGATTGCATTGAAATAGAAAAACGCAGACATGTTCTTTTTTTTTCTCTTTCGAAAAAAACATAATTATGATAAAACGCTGTAATTATGTAGAAGCCTATGATAACAATGTTTTTCTTAAATTAACGCCGGATCAGACTGTGTGAAGTACGACATATATAGTTTGAATTGAATATTCAACAACAACACCAGCAGCAGCAACAGCAGCAGCAAAGAACCAACATTTTGTCCTCATAGACCTAAATCATTAAAGAATGTCATTTCTGAAATGAATATGTGCTTAGTCACATGAAATATTTTTACGTTGTAGTTTCGAAGTATATTTATTTGGGATTTAAGAATAAACATCAAGATCATATTAAATACTTCAATGTTTCAATTGTGTATCCTCGGTGCTGAATATTAAATATATCAATTTCAATTTTAAGGTGAACCTAAAATAGCATGTTTATCAATTTTTAGAATAAATCTATTTTTACTTGACAAGATATTTTTCATCAACAGTTGTCCAACTCATAATGTTGATCCTGGATTTTTATACTGATTGTTCATTATTTTTTGTGTATTATAATTATTAGTAATGCTAAAATAGCAATGTTGCTTTGCATTGATCGTTATTTTTATATTCTGTAGAATGTTCATTTTCATTTAAATAGTGAATTCAATTTTATGTACATCAATAAATATAAAATTAGTATCCATTGTTAAATCGATACTCCGATAATTCTATGATTGAGACACCTTCAGTCTTTTGTGATTTCATGAAATTTTTAAAAGCTTAACCAGACAAACATTATTTAGATTCAAAACTCGCGTGGGAATTTGAGGAATATATAAACAACTAGACGCTTTGGCTAAAGAATCATTAAATACTCAACTGCTACATTATTTTATTAAAAGTGATTTTGAAACCACATATAAGAAACCTTATTTCATCTGACTTGTGGTAGCTGATTTCTGAAATGTCAGATTTTCGGCTACAATAGATTGTGTCTTCGTGTCGGCGCTCTCAAAAGTCGACAGCCTATGACATGATCTGATGCTCATTCATGTCTTTGCTCTTGAATAATGAGGGGCGAAGAACAGACAACACAAACTGGAAGACATAGAAAGCAGCAACCATATTGAATGGACATCAAATTTGGACTTAAAATATGATAAAAGAAGACCAACAAGGAAAGGCAGCGTTCAATGAACGCAACTCCCACACGTCTAGCCACACTTAGCAAAACTTCATGATATCAACACACTGTCAAGTAATTTTTTCGTTTATATCGTATTAGGCTCTCTAGAATTTGTTACTTTCACATTATTAGATTACTACTGAAGCTAATGCTCTATCGTGTATAGAATTTAATGAATATTTTACTGTCAAACATTACTTTCCTTCTGAAAAAAATCACCTGACAACGTTTTGACCCAATTCTGTCCAAAACAATGATTGATAACTTGAAAATAATACATTTTCAATCTTAGATTATACTTAAACTTGTACCTACTCAGTTTTATGATTAATTATCATATTTCAATATATTTCGGCACGATTTGACCAGTTACCAGTATGTTTCAATGTACCGTTAAACATAAACAAACAAACAAAAAAGATATATGTACATAAATAAAACAAACTCTCTAAAAAATCAAGTCATTTGTTTATTATCAATATGACCATCAGTAAGGCAAAATAAGTAATTTCGTGCCAGACGAGAGATGTATTTAGTGTCCAATATTGATATGAAAATTGCATCATATTCCTTTAAACGAGAACAAGGAAATTTTATCCATAATGGCAAATGATACAAGGATTATAAAAGGGCGGAAAGTCGGTAATCAGTACGGATTTTCCTTCAGGCTACGGACAATAGCTACAAAAGTAAGATGAAACGCAACCAGAAAGAAAAGATAAAAATAGTTTCGAATTTTGGTTTTTAAGGTTTTAGATAAGCAAACAAGATTATTTTCAATTTAAAATGCTTTATTTTTTTTTTAATTGTGTAACCTCATTGTTTACTTATCCAAATATCAACTTCTTAACGGTATACTTTAAAAATAGGCAGTTGATCGTTGGCTTCTAGATATTAAAGTTTTTATTTTTTTAGTTAGCTAGAAAAACGATTATGGAAATGCTCGCTTTAAAACGCATCACCGATAATATTTGTTTTTAACTTTAGATGTTTTCCCTGAAATCAGTTAAACTTCCTTAAACAAACGTCAAGAAAGCTTTCCCCTTAAAAGTGTGCAGTTTCGTATAAAAGGGTTTTAAAAATTACTCAAATATTTACTTTTAAACCCCGAATTTAAAGCAAAACAACAAATAAAAAGAAAATTTTTACACAAAATTTCGAGTAAAAACAAAATACCCAAAAGAGAGGGTTAACTTTAATTTTTTTAAATTTTCAAAAGGGGGTTAACCCAAATTTTCCTGTAATTTTAAAAAAAATTTTTTAAATTTTATTTCATTTTAGGACTTTTGGGCTATTTAATTATGGGTTTGGTTTTAAAAAGGAGGGTTAAAAAATTGTTCACCCAATCTGTAAAAATATTTTTTCTTTTTCAAATGGGGGACACCAATTATGCATTTTGCATTATAATTTGGGGAAATCAGTAAAGCGTTTTTATGCAGCAAAAGGTGATGAATTTTTATGTTGCTTCTACTGCTCTAATTCACTCTCCGTGATATTATCAATTAGAAATCAATACATAATGATGAAGCGTAGGAATACGTGGCTAAAAATTAATTAGATAATCAACTATAAAATTTATTCTGTTATTTAAAAGTGATTTTAAACAATTAACGGGAAAACTTATTTCGGCTGAATGGAAACCAGATTGTGACTGACAGTCGCACAAAACAAAAATTTCATGATATCATTCCCTGTCTTGATGTAACACCATTTCTATATTTTCAATCATGACCAAATACTTCTTCTTAGATGTCATATTGAACAGACCAGAAATAGTAAGACATTTTCTTCCTCCTTGAATGCAATGATCGTTCCAAGTTTGTCTTAAATATTAACAAGAAACATCCACTTTAACAACTTTTTTACACAGTTCTGTCCAAGAAAATTGCTTTATAATTAAAAATAGTATATATTATTTCATTCTTCGATTATACTCGTTTTGTAAGCTTGCATCAACTCAGTTTACGATTGATTACCATATTTGAGGTAAAACCAATTACCAGTATGTGACAAAACAAACGAAATAGATCAGTTTATAAAAATAAATGAATAGACCCTCAACAGACTAGTCATTTTTCAAACCAAGTAGTACTGAACAAATTTGTTAACAAACCAAAGGAAATTAAACGATTAGGCCTTCGTTTAAAAGATGTTTTAGATAAACCTAAGATTAATCCAGAGAGTAACTTTCAAAATGACGATGAGGATATTCCACCTTGCACTTAAAATTCCCCGAAAATAAATATTAACCTTTCAAATATAAAAAAGTCATCGAATTCACCTGAACATTTTAAAGAGAAGTTTCTAGCAATTAAGGAAGAACATGAAGATTTTATACATATTTATACGGACGGTTCAAAAAAGGTTGCAAAGAAGATGCGGTAACGTTATGTTTGAAATAATTTTACATCTAGTATGAGATTACCAGATAATGCATCAATGTTTACTGCTAAAGCAAAAGCTACAAAAGATTCAGCGTTGTCATGCATAGTACAGCATACCCATGATAAATTTTTGATATTTTCTGACTCGCTTTCTGTTTTAATATCCATCAAAAATAAAAAATTCTGACAATATCATGATAAGGAAAATTCTTTTATATGAAAATTAAATCAATTTCTTTACATTGAGACATAATTTATATCCAGAATTGGCAGATATAAATCATAAAAGCAGAACGTCGGTTATCAGTACACTTTCTTTTACTGAAAATGTAATAAAGGAACGTAACTAGAACTAAGGTGATTGTGTTAAATAATGCTTCGTTATAAAATTAGGTTGTTTTTGGACTACTTGTATCAATGTCCTATTCAGCAAGTATAATATTAAATAAATATTCTTTCAATTATCTTACACATCGTTTTGTACTTTTAGTTTGAGATACGTTAAAAAAACATCGTTTAATTTGTATGTCTACATTCTATATTTAGTATCATAACGTTTTATTGTATGTAAATATGCATTTGCTGAAAATGATTTTGTAGCTTTCATTTTAAATGGTAAATATTTGCATATAAACTACCCGCCTGCCAATCGGCCCGTTCTACTCATGCTCTGCACTGTACGCTTTTGTTTACATTTGCTTATATGAGTGGTCTATACAGATCGAACTGATGGGCAAATCATGTGTCGCAGTCAATTTCATTCCCGATTTCGTCTTCATAAGTTCACGTTTTTAACTTCACAATTTCAGCTTCATGAATTCACGAATTTAATTGCACAAATTCAACCTCGTAAATTCAAGATTTCAACTTCATGAATTCACAATTTCAACCTCATGAATTCAAGGTGTCAAACATTCGTGAACTTGAAGTCGTAAATTCACAAAGTATAGTTCGTACAGTTAAAATGGAGAATTCGTGAAGTTGAAATCGTTAATTCGTGAAATTGAAATCGTAAATTGGTGTAGTTAAAATCGTGAATTAATGATGCTGAAATCGGGGAATTATGAAGGTTAAATGTCCATATTGATCGTTTGTAAAGATACGTCAATAATTGTAATTAAAATGGGTTTCAATTGTTAACAATTGATGCGTATTGTTTTATGCATTAAAGAGACGAGTATTTGTGTGTTTACAAAGAGAACGTGTGTTATTATAACCAGAAATGTTCATTGTATTTCTCTTTTCTTTTGCTAAATATTCATACTATATATTGTGATACATATTTTAACTATTGGGAGTTTTGAAAGTTATAGGTAAATGTAATTAACGATTTCACTCTAACAAGTTAACTGTATACTAAGCAAGCAGAAATGCTTGCTCCATTAATTGTGTCTGCCAGTAATTTTAGTGTTTTTTTTTAATCTTATAGGCACGAAGTTCACAACCAATTACATCTTAATAGCCCATTAAGACCTCTGAGAATGTAAAATTAGAAACACATATTTCAAACGGCTATCTGATGTAGATAAACGATAAAAATGGTTGTATTCATCAACGTAAGGTATTGCCATTAGTTTTCTACCTTGTACATGTAGTTTTGTAAGTAATGTAGGTATTACCTGAAACTATGTTAAGGTACGTCATGAAACCGTTTGCATTTTATTTGTCAAATGTATTTTGTGAATATATACTTCGAAATATTTTTGAGGCCTATGTTTAAGTAGCATTCATACACTAAATTCACTTTTGCAGATCAAATTATGTTTTCGGTATATACAATCAGTTAAACTTATCTCATATATATCACAAATATTTTTATAAATGTTGATATGACCATGGATTTCATTTTTTACTGATAAGAAGATTTTAAGGATTATATTTGTAGTACTTGTATGTTTACATGCAATTTGCCACTGTAAAATGTTTTATAAAATAGGCAAAGGGTAGCAATGATCATCCAAATATTTCTCGGATAAGAGCTTTTGACCAGAAAAGGCCCTGGCATTGACTTATCATACTTACTAGCATAGATGTGGTTACAAAAGTAATGTTTACTTTTTCAAAACAATAGCTTAAAGGTAAGTTGCGTCAGGAAATGATACAGAAACACTAACTTTTTTACCTTTTTTCATCAATTATCTGAAGGAACGCTTGCTATTATTTCTCAAACATATGGGTACAAGAAAACTATTTCATTAGAGTTAATTGCATGCATGATGTCCAATGAAACAGCAAAACTATTATAGAATGGAAATAAGACTTGGAAGGGTGCTAATTTCTTTCCTTTTGTTATATTTTACCTTCATTATAAACTGTCAAATTATTTAAGGCTATTTACTATGGGTTGCAGCTATCAATATATATTTATTATAATATAACTGATTATCCATTTAGTAATATGCTAAATACCTATTTAGTAAGTTTTTTCGCACATATTAAATGTTTTGATTATGTTTATAGACAATTAATGACCATATTAAAGATGTAAACTGTTTTTTTACATTCTTGTAAATTAAATGTGGTTTTGTTTAAAAAAGAGACTTCATTATCATTTTATCTGCTGAATGAATAAAGTAGAATTTATATATAAATTTTAAAATCAAACATTAAATCCGACATCATTAGAATCGTCTTGATTGTCTAAAATTCCTGGTTCAAGAATACAGTTTAGAACTATGGTCCGCCCTACAATTATATCATACAAAAATAACAAAACTTAATTTAAATATGGCGTGGCATACTGTCAAACACGTGCTATTTTTCAAATATACACTTTATAATAAACGTTACTACAGTTATTCAAAAATTTGTCCCTGAAAAATATTAAACGTCAGCACATGATTAGTATCGCAGTAATAGTGATAACTTTAAAGATCCTGTAAGTTGATTTATATCATAAATATATATAATAAATGCTCAAATGAAGATTTATCAATATTGTAAGTTACAAAAAGCACTGTTTGTAAATATAATACTTACAAATTGGTAAATGATATATGAATTCACAACCTCAGATCTCCTTTCAAAATTTCATATTATTTAGTTCCGCCCATTGTTTTCTCGTTAAGGGCACAATCATTCTTTTACTTGGGGACCATACGCCGCTTTTCAGGGAATGGTACCACTGTGTCACATTTAAGGTTCCATGATAACCGCCGTATGAACACATCTGCGGATGTTTCTAAATTCAAAAATTTCACCATTTTCGTGTTAAATGTTGAATTCTGCTTAAGCCGGTGCTAGGGGCGTGGACGGTAACTTGAACTTTCCATTACCATCCATGAACAGGCTCAATTAAACCGAGCCTGCAACAGTTTCAATTTTGTCGTGTTGAGCTTTCTTTAGGAATTCTGTATTTTCTCTATTTAACTAATTTTATTTACAGTACTATACAATTTGCCAATGAAGGTTACCAAACATGACATGGATAACACTTCATTCAAGAGTGGTAACAACCTTAATTACAACATACTGGATATTTAAATAAAGAGAAATTGATCGCCAATGCATCCCAATATTCCATCAAATACCGTGTGACAAAATGACGAAATTCGAACTATCCGTTAATTCAAGTTTATTCGAGGTCCTTTCCATCACGAATGTCGTGATATTTCTGATACAACAAAAGCTTGATTTATGTGAGTTTAATAGGTTCTTATTAACTAAATAATTTTTTAATGGATAACACACAAGTTCTAGGAATATTGTCTATCAGTATTAAGTGACATTTTGATTACTGAATGGTAAATGTCAGCGTGCTTTGTGGTTATTTTGTAACTAATTATGGAAAAAAGGAATTAATTTAACCTCGTACATTTACATTCCTACATCACATTTCTTCATAATAATAGAATGTGAATGTCCTTTGTATTTGTTATAAACACGTCATATTCGAATTTATTAAAATGTCAGTTCTAAAAATTACTTTACGTTACACTACATTTATATTTAAAGCTTATACATTTATGCGAGTTGCTTTTAGGAGTACTAAATGTTGTAGATAAAATAAATTACTGGCTTAAATATGTCATATCTTTCCTTTAAATTAAATTAATGCATGTATTTTTTTCATATATTGGCATATTAAAAGGTTTCACCGAAATGAACCGTTTTAAACAAGATTATTTGCTCATCAGAACAATATAAACACGATTTTAGATACCAAGTTCATTGAATATTATGAATATCAAGTTCAAGACAAGCAAATGTCATTAGGAGACAATCTGAAATGATCCCTTCGGAATTATAGGATACAACAAAAGAAGAGGAACATTGCAGAATTAGTTTTATCGAATACATTCATGACATATGATATAAAGAGTGACATCCCTGATACCTTTTTGCAACGTCTAAAACATTTTTCTCGAATTCCAATACTTAATGTGCTTGAAAACGAGAGACTTGATTAAAAAATGAATAGTGTTAGTCAGTACTGACATGATTTGTTCTTAAGTCAAATGCAAGCCACATTAACATTTATCAGTTTCCATAGTCATTTATTTACATCTGTTCGTTAAGCTCTTCACATTGTCTATTCTCTTGATAAGACTTGACACTCATTAATCAAAAACGACTTTTAAAACGAGAATGGAAATTACTGATACATATTTTTTGATAAAGAAATATAGAATGTTATGCACAAGTTTAAGGTGCATAAGTTCTTATTCATGTGATATATCTATTAATCGATATAACATTGAAAACATATTTCTACGCCAAAAGAAAAAGAATATGGCATAAAAGAGACCGAGAAATAAAATGTCCGATGTATTTTGCCGGCTCGCCACGGCGAGCCGGTATTACGGTAGGATTTTACTGAGAAACAGCCTAAAACTCCGAAGCTATCCAAAAATTTAATCGAAGCTTGGCTTCCAGCTTTCTACAAAATTTATCTATCAGGGCTAGGATCCAAAATTATTTAGCCAATCAAATTTAATCTTACATAGCGTCGAAAAACCTTCAATTTTCACGCCATTTTTAAAAATCAGCAAGTATTGTTTTGAGCGCAAAGATATATAAAGATGATTAAAATGTTTGTCTTTATGAATTCTTTTCAATAAATCATATTTACACTGACTTCTGATTTAGCGATTTCACCTGTTTTCTCTATAGTAAGTTTTCGTTTGGTTAATTAACATAAGTGTACATCTGGTTCTGTGCATTTTTTATTTTTCCTTTATTCCGGTCATTTTATCCTTTCCGGTATTTAGTGTATGTATTTACTGGCCGGCATCCGGGACGCCCGGGATCCGGGATCGTATAAGATATGGAGGAAAAACCTAATGAACTATATTTGTGTTGATTGTTGTCGTAATGAAAGGCCATTAAACGTTAATTTTTTTTGTATTGTATATAATGAACGTTAAATTAATTTAACTTAGAATATAGATATATTTAGAGCTATTTATTAACAAACTTAAAATGCGGAAATCACAATACTTATAATTATATGCCTAATTAATTGGAAAAATCAAAGACTATTTTCTTGAATTGGTCAAATCCCGGGATCCCTATATGTTTTAAAACGATCCCAGCTTTTCTGAAAACTATATACTTGAACTGGCCAGTCCGTGAGATCTATTTACATTTTAATACGATCCCGGCTTTTCTGAAAACTATATTCTTGAACTGGTCAATTCCCGGATCCCTATATGTTTTAATAGGATCCCGGCTTATCTGAAAAACATCTTCTTAGACTGGTCAATTTTCCGGGATCCCTATATTTTTTTAATAGGATCCCGGCTTTTCTGGCTGAATTGATTGACAACTTGTGTTTACTTTAGGACTTGTGCCTCTCATCCCAATACTAAATAACAAACATGTATTACAACTTAAGTTGTATAAAGAGACATCTTTATGAAATCTACCTATCTAACATTTTGTGGTCAAGGTCAACAGGCCATATAGTAAATGTGCATAGACATAGGTTCTTCATTCTATCTGTTTACATGCACCTTCATATATACTCATACTCATCTTGGTTAAACTGAGAGAACTTTATATGTCACTTTCAGTCAATGAGTTTAAGATTTTGAATTTACTGGCCGAATTCCAGTTTTGAATTTATTCTACTAAATAATTAACAAAATTTTCTTAAATTTACACTGGCCTGAATTTATATACACTGGCCATCGGGCACCGGGCCAGTGTTGACTTCACTTTTATTTTGATGTTCGCTGAAGTCTCTTCAGCTAACAGAACTGTCATTTTTACATTTAAACACACCCCTTGAAAAAAATTACGAAGCGAGTCGCTACTAGCTTTTTTAAAAGCTAACCTTGTATCCCATTTTGTTAAAATGCCCCTTGGTATAATCTCTATATATGTATGACTACAAAATGTGTACATTGTTTATGATGCAAAAGAAGCGATTCATCTAGAACTAAACAAATGTGATAAAAAAGATTAAACATTATTGAAACGACGTTATTTGACCTCGCAGTGAATATAGAATATGAGCAAAATGACATAATTTATTTTAGGCAGTCTGTTATTCCTAAATCCCCATTATACTTGTTCCTCTTTGTGAGAGGACACAACTCCGTTTTGAGTTTTGACCAAAGATAGCCCTTATGCGATATTCCATTTTGATTGAGTATTTCATGAATACTACCAACTTAATCATTTGTATTATGCATTTTAGATCGACTTTTTTTTCGAATCATCCCACCTTTCACATTTTGGTGTATTACTTAGAAACATTGAACATCTTCAAACCTTCAACCCCGTATACAGGAATAAATACACATCTCAAAAATAGATTTTAACATCGAGTTTTTATTAAAAAGGCCAGCAGTTTTAAGATGATTGTTTTATCAGTTATGCATATATCAAAATGAGTGTTCAGCTACAAGTTGTTTTTTTTACTTTATAATAAATTGATTAATCATTTCTTTAGCCTTGTAATTTTCAGTATTGCCTATGTTATAGTAATAAACTGTATGCTGTCAAATGATGATGACAACATCATGACGTTTCTTTACATTTGCATTCATTCACCTTGTCATATAGCGAAATGACACTGCTATATACCATGCTACATGAGAAAAACATACCTTTTTATAGATATATTTCGACGTATAAGAGCATATAAGATTTCCTGGACATGTTAATTCTAAACAAGAAAAAAATCAATATAAATCTAGCGAGGTTTTCCTAAAGAATACAAATTGGTGTTTGCCTTGGAAGGATTCGAGAATGGGCCCCCCTAATAACAGTAAGTACAGAATGAAACCCTCCATCTTTTATAGTTTTCCCTTTGAAAAGATTTTTGTTTTTAGTTTGATTTAAACGGGTTTTAAATTCGGAAAATTTGGGAAATTTTAAAGATTAAGTAATTCCCCATACTAAAACAAAATTTCTCTTTTTTAGTTTTAGCCAAATTTATTGTTTTAGTAGTGACACGAATTGAAAGAAAAAATTTTAAAAAATTTAAAAAACGTCAGACAATGTAAAATTTTTTATTTTTGTATAGGGGGAAAAATTTCCCGTTATAACCTCTTTGGGAAACTTTATGAAAATGTGCATACGGTTAAAATTAATTGTTAATTTTCAAAATTTTTATCACAGAAAAATTTTTTCCCTTCCTTTTAATTCAAATCAAAAACGTTTACTGAATAGCAAACAAAAATATAGAAAATAAAAATATAATTATAATGTTGTCTGGGGTCTGATCTTATGAAACCAGCATATCACAGATAAGACGTCAAAAGACAAATTTAGAATTCAGGCACTATATTCTAAGGGTGATTATACAGTATTTCTAAATTGGACCACTCGAGTTTTGAAATTAATTATCATTACTAAAGTATTATATTACACACATCAGAAGTTTACTTGATATCAATTGCACAAAATCATTCGCCAATTATATAAATATGTTATAAAAGATAAATGGACGCTACGTATTTAACAATACACACAGTTCGTTAATAAAATATGCTTCATATCGATTCCCATTCTTAATTTGGTGTCCAGACAACTAAAATGAGTTTTATTAGCCACAAATCTACGACCTAATTGTGGAGAAATCGGTAATACAATTTCTAGCTGCATGTGAAACTCCGCCTTTGGACCATCCGTACAACAATAGAAAATCAACTATAATTTTTGAGTAGCAGACGAATCTAAGAGTATATTTCCGCATTACATTACGGATGTGTTCATACAAATTCAATATTTTTATTAGATGATTACTTTTTTGAAACGACAAAGCTAACGCTTCGTGAAACTAAAACGGTAATAGTTTGTTCGCATAAGAAGATCTCCTATTTGCTGTGATCCACATGGTTACAATTGTTACGAGCCAGGTGTAACGAGAAAGAAAAGCCAGCAACAAACTTGTAACAATAACAAATTTATTACAGAAAAATTATTAAAGAAAATTAAAACAACAAATTATGTGTACAAATTCCTGAAGTCCAAATATAAATGTAAAATTCAAATGTCTAGTCTGATCCTGGAATGATCCCTTTTTGAATAGCACAGTTAAATCCAAGTTAAATCCAAGAACACTTTAGAATAAATTCCCATAATAAAATCCACAAGAATAATTTTAACTTTTTTGAAATAATCCAAACTCCAATAAATCACGTAATATCCAAGTTGAAAAATACTCCAAATATATTGATGACTTAAAAGATCACTGATGACTTAAAAGGTAAAAGAAATGAAAAATATCCCGTAATATATATATATAAACTAGGATCATTCAAGAACAATCTATTATGTTCTAGAGTAATCATAATCTAGCACTTTCAACAATAACGAACATTCCGGAAGTTTCTAACTAAATATAATGCATGAGATTTCTACAATACATGTAGTTAATGTTCTAGAAATAGAACAATGATAATATTGGAAATACCAACTGGTCAGATATAAATTATATACATGTAATATGTTGCATACATAACACTTCCCCTCTTCAAGAAAAAGAAATATGAATGAAATGAATATTTCTTTTACATAAATCCAAACAATGTAACTTACGAATAACATAGGAGAAATGTTAAACAATATTATACATTCATATATATGTGTATTATAAACAATAGCAAACAACAACAACTAAAAAAATCAATCATATATACATGTAGATGTTAAATTTAACATACTGAAAATAACAGTTTAGACACGTGAAAGTGCATCAGGGATCAAATTATCTTTCCCTTTAATGTGTCTAATATCAAGACTATATTCTTGCAAAATCAAACTCCACCTCAACAACCTTTGATTTTTGTTTTTAAGTTTATGCAAGAAAGTGAGGGGATTGTGATCACTAAAGACAACAACAGGCAACTTAGAAGACGTTAGATAAACTTCAAAATGCTGAATAGCAAGAATAAGAGCAAGGCACTCTTTCTCTATAGTAGAGTAATTTTTCTGATGTTCATTAAACTTTTTAGAAAAGTAACAAACGAGATGGTCAACACCATTGCTGTCTTCTTGGATCAATACACTTCCAGCACCTATGTCACTAGCATCTACAGCTAACAACTTAAAGTTTTTATTTAAATCTGGTGCCAAGAGAACTGGTGCACACTTAGGTATAGCTTTAAGGCTGTCAAATGCCATTTGACAATTGTCATTTCAAATTAATTTGTTTCTTTTCCTCAGTAAATTTGTCAATGGTTCTGCAATAACCGAAAAATTATTACAAAATTTACGATAATACCCTGCCATACGAAGAAATCGCATCAGTTGTCTTTTACAAGTAGGCACAGGAAATTCAGAGATAGCTTTGACCTTAGCTTCTATTGGTTTAACTTTACCCTGTCCCACTACATGTCCTAAAAATGTTAAAATTCCATGACAAAATTTACTTTTTGCAAGATTAACTGTCAATTTAGCATCACTAAGTCGGTCAAAGAATGATCTTATAGTTTTGAGATGTTCTTCCCATTCATCAGAGTAGATGATTGCGTCATCAATGTATGCTTCCATCCGTGTAGACCAGATATTACCATGTTTATAAGTCTCTGAAAAGTTGCTGGTGAGTTTTTCATACCAAACGGCATGACTTTATATTGATATAAGCCGTCTGGTGTTACAAAGGCTGATATTTTTTTAGCTCTATCAGTAAGTGGAATTTGCCAGAATCCTTTTAGAAGTTCAAACTTTGTTACATACTTTGCTTTTCCAATTTTGTCAATACAGTCATCAATTCTTGGTATAGGAAATGAATCAGTTTTTGTTACAGAGTTCACCTTACGAAAATCTGTACACATTCTATATGTTCCATTTGATTTTGGTGCAAGAATACATGGAGAGCTGTAACTGCTTTGACTTGGTTCAATAAAGTCATTATCCAATAAATACTGAACTTCTTGTCTTATGTACTTTTGTTTTACAGGATTTGTTCTATATGGATGTTGTTTTAGTGGTTCAGAGTTTTCAAGAATGACGTCATGATGTATTTTATCGGTCCGTGTAGGAATATCAGGAAATAATTGTTCATATTCATAAATAAGCTGTTTCAGTTCATCTCGTTTCGACGGTTCTAAGTGATCAAGTTTTTCATCCAGATTTTTCAGAATATCAGAGTTTTCAAGCTTCGCTGAACCAATTCTTTTCATAATAACAAACAGGGACTTGTAAAGGTTCATCTTCACTAAAAGCTTTTTGAAAAATGACTGAAATCTCAGGATCATTTTGTTGTTCCTGGATAAGCTGTGACCTTGACAGCGTATCATGACCTTGATTTTTAGATCTTGGTGTAGAAAAGTCAGATATGTAAATATCTGTCTGAGTTTCATGCATAGTATGAGTGAGAGAAAAAATTATTTCATTATCAAAAGACTGACCTATAAAAGTATCAGCTAAGTCAATATCTGAACAATAATTGTCTTCTTGAATGGCCTTCTTAGCCATAGCTCGAGTAACTGCACATGAAGGGTAAAGGTCAGGAATTTCCTGCTCAATGGGGTCAGGTATCTGATCCACACAAGGAGTGACAGTTACAAGTGGATTAACCACTACCTGATCTCCAGCTAAGTCATTACCTAGCAATAAATGAACACCTTTAAAGGGTAGGAAAGATTCGTGTTATTTGTGCCATGTGGCGCCTGTAAAAAGTCTCCCCGTACATTTAATCAATGATGTTATATTTTTGATCCTTAAAGATCGTTCAGCACGATATTATTGGTGTGCTTGTGGTATTTTTAGTTTCAACTTTTCGGCATTTTCTAATCGGGTGGTTCCAATATTAATACTTGAATAATGTTGAATCACCCAGGATATGTTGCCTGCTTTTTAAATTTGTCTTTTGACGTCTTATCTGTGATACGCAGGCTTCATAACCTCTGATCCCCTTTCAAAATTCTATTATATTTAGTTCCGCCCATTGTTTTCTCGTTTAGGGCACACGCTTTTGATTACTTGGGGTCCATACGCCGCTTTTCATGGAATGGCACGGAAGTGTCACATTGAAGGTTCCATGATAACCGCCGTTTGAACACATCTGCGGATGTTTGTTAATTCAAAATTTTACCATTTCCTTTTTTTAATGTTGAATTCTGCTTAAGCCAGTGCTAGGGGGCGTGGACGGTAACTTGCACCTTTCCAGTACCGTCCATGAACAGGCTTAATCAAACCGAGCCTGCAACATTTTCAATTTTGCCGTGTTGGGCTTTCTTTAGAGATTTTGTATTTATCTATTTTATACCTACAGCCACCAGCCCAGTTACCAAATCTGAGGACAAATATTATGGAGAGGGACATTAGAAAAACAACACTCTACACCCTGAATAAGGACACTAGATCCAGAAGAAGTCTTCTCAAGGCAGTGTATCTGCTAAAATAAGAGATTTAGAAGTTCCTGTGTCTCTTAAAATTTTAATAGGAGTAGGTGGGCAAGTATCACCGATAAGTGACACGGAACCTTCCGAAAGGAATTGTTCACAAATCTCCATTATAGAATCAGACTTTGGTTCTTTGACCTTAAAAATTGCATTGTTATCAATACAAGACTGAGGTTCAGACTTCGAAGTGGTAAGACCTGTGGGTTTGGCCTCATCACGTTGCTGTTGCCTCCTTTTTAAGGTAAAGCAATCAGAAATAAGATGCCCAGTTTTCTTGCAATAATTGCATGTAGGACGTGATAAGGGACTATGACCGTTATGTTCATCAGATGACTTTGGTTTGGGAGTATTTGACTGACTAGATGAGCCAGATAAATTACCAGAACTGAACTTGGAATTAAAATGTGAGAATGAGAACTTCCCTTTATTTATAAATAAGACTTTGTGGGTTAAAGAATAATCATCAGCTAGACAAGCAGCTTCTTTTAAAGTTTCTACCTGTTTTTCATCTAAGACAGATTTAACATCAGAGTGAATACAACGTTTAAACTCTTCAACTAACATCAGCTATCTGAGCTTTTCATGATTTTTATTTATTTTCTTAGATAGACACCACCAATCAAAAAGTTGTTCTTTTTCTCTTGCAAATTCGACATGGGTTTGACCAATTTCTTTCTTAGAATTTCTGAATTTTTGCCTGTAGGCCTCTGGAACTAACTCATAACCTTTTAATATTTATTCTTTTACATAATCATAATTAGAGCTTTGTTCAACAGTAAGTTGTGTATATATTTCACGAGCTTTACCAATTAAGACGCTCTGTAAAAGTAATGTCCAGTGCTCTCTTGGCCATTTTAAATTTTCAGCAACCTTTTCAAAATGAAGAAAATACTTATCAACTTCTTTTTCTTGGAAAGGTGGAACAAGCCTAATATTTTTAGTGACATCAAATTTTGAATTTATTCTATGTTCAAACTGATTTGCTCTCTCTTTGATTTCTAATTCTCTCATTCTTAACTGAAATTCCCTTTCCCTTTCTTTTTCTAACTGCCTTTCTTCCCTTTCTTTTTCTAACTGCCTTTCTTCCCTTTCTTTATCTAACTGCATTTTCTGTAGTTCAAATTTAAATTGAAGTTCAAGCTCTCTTATTTTTATTTCAGAAATTTCAGAGTATTTTTCAACAATGTGAGAAAATGCATCTTCTCCAAAAATATCTTCATCCACAAAATAATGAATTAGAGAATTTTTAATTTCTTGTTTACGCATTGAAGATTTAAATTTTGATAAATTATACTTTTTGGCAAGATCAAGCAAATCGGTTTTCTTAGCAATATCTAATACCTCCTGGGAAGGTTCAGCTACAAACTTTTCTAAATTAAAAGACATGACTGCTTGCTGCTGGTATTAAACTCAGAAAGTGATGGTTTAAAAAATTTCAAAATGACAGGTACTCTTAATAAAACAACAATGATATCAACTCAAATGAGTAAATACGGTAATTATAAAATGTAAAATAAATGGTAATAATTTCCAATAATGTAGCCAAAAAGAAATATTCAATCCCGGACGAGCCCCCAATTTCTGTTACGAGCCAGGTGTAACGAGAAAGAAAAGCCTTATAAACTTATAACAATAACAAATTTATTACATTGTTGAAGAATGCTGCCATAAATAATGTAACATAGACAGCTCGAAGACCTCGCTTTAAAGTTATTATTAATAAATTATTGATAATGAATTGAAGCATTAAATACAAGCTTTTTACCATTTGTATTTTAAATATAAATCTCATGTACATGTACTTACACTATTTTGGAGTTTTTATTTTTAAAACAATAACAACAACTGAAGCAAATCGAGATTCACAGAATCCATTCATCTTAATTTTCAGACTAATTGATATGATTCTCTATGTGTCTAATAGGCTTATATTAATACCGACACGTCAGATTGTTTATCTGTTTGATACAAAGTATTTGTTGGTGAAAACAAACGCAGAACATATGATTGTCAAATTGACAAACAATCAAGACATATGCATTCGCAATAGTATTAAAGTCCTTTCGAGTTCTTTTAAGTTGTTTGCAGTGTGCTCCAGGTATGTTTTAATACATAATAACACAAATGCACTGCTTTGGTTTTGTATTTGTCGTAACTTATTGCACTAAGAAAGGTATGATAATCAAATCATGACATTACATTACATTTATATATATGTTAAAGACCAATATATCTATATGAACTGGAGTTATAAACATTATTAGAGCTAAATCAGCATACACATAAAGTAGTTTTGAATTCCAATTCAGAAACTCTGTCAAACCGGATTCTATAATTTCAACACCCACTATTGTAGCACGTGACTTCGTAGGCTACCATATCTTTTTTTTTATTTATATCGGATACTGCGTAAGTAACACAATAACACATATTAAATGAAAAAGTGCTTAACTCGTGTTACACCTTTAGCACATTAGTGCTTAGAAAAAAATGTTATTGTTAGCAAAACAATATGAGAGAGAGTAATAAAGTGCACAAGTCACAGAAAATAGCGTACAAGTTGATAAGAATAGAATATGTTAAATGACGGAGACACATGATGATTTATTGTCAACTGTATTCATATAAGGTAATACATTCAAATGTGTGTTATAATTGAACAAGTAATAAGTTGAAAAGGAAAATACAGCCTTTGTAAAAGTTGCAAGGCCGATCTACGGTTTTTACTTTTGAAAATATTTGATACAAGTTACTAAACAGAACCACTTTGAAATTCATTTTTTTCCAAGATTAAGCGCACAATAGTGGCACTGGAAATCACACACCTGATTTGAAGGGAATCACAGATGGTGCTAAATGTTTGTATGTTTGTATAGAATAGATGTGTTGAATGTTCATAAGGATTATAAACAAGTCAACTATAAATGCAAGGTGTTCCGACGAGATCAATACATTATTGCATATAATGCAGATTTACCTACTGTTTTCACAGGTACTAGAAAACTCTTTTGCACACCATTGTGTTAGACAAGTCATATGCTTTAAACGTGGGTATTACCCCCTTTGAGAATGAATTTTGTTCTAAGGATGACAACATTTTGTATAAATTTGTAAATACATACGCTTATAAAAGATAAAGTGCTGAATATTTTTTCTGCATTTTTTACAAGATTTATAAATAACATAAAGAAAAAAATCAAACACCGGTTTTCTTTATGTTTTCAATCTATAAATAAATTAAATTTTCTTTGTTAAATTCAAACACTTTTTTGAATATCTTTTGGTTTCTAGGACTTACATATATATAAATACCTTCAAAATGTTTTTTATGAACAATTTTACTGAACAATTATTTACTATGATAGTGGTCTAGGAATCAATAGTGTATTATCAACATGATATTTAATCACAGTTATACAAGGCATACATCTGGTTATAGAAGTATTGGTAACATGAACAAGACCTGTCCCCACTTTTCTAAGCGCTAGATAGTAAAATAAATCAGTCAATCAATAAATACATACATTGAAGTGAATAACTTTTATGAGAAAAAGAAAAAAACCTTTAAGCAAATAAAATAAATTAAAATAAATTGATAGTAAACAGTGAAAAGCTTTTATAGTTTCCACGAAAATAAACCTTAGCCTAAAGGTTAACCGAAACTAAAAATCTTCGTTGGAAAGGGGGCATAATCTTTACAATAAAGAAGTATGTTAAGATGTTCGAAGTGTTTTATAGTCTCTTAACCTTAACGAAAATGTTAACACACGCCGACATGAGAATCGTGGCAATAGCTTTACTTTTTGTCTTCAAAATGTGGGTCTAAAAAAGATTCATTCCTTCGCACAATGAAACATTTTATGACCATTATTATCTTACGTTAAAAGACATTCTTAATGGATATAAGGATGGTTTTATATCATGCATTCTGCTTAAACAAACATGTCTGAGACAGATGAAAAAAAACTTACAATTAGGTAAATTTGTTTGTTTATTATTATTATTAAACTTTAATAAATCATTAATTCAACTGACTTAAATCTTAATTAGGCCCTGAAAAAAAATGAATGCCCCGGGTGAGGATCGAACTCACGACCTTCAGATAACTCTATGGTTGTATATTTGATTATGAGACTGACGCGCTACCTACTGCGCTACCGAGGCACATATGTCAACAGGTTTAACAATGTCATTTTACAAAACGTCACATTTATACATCTTAAGTTAATACTTTTATCTGTTTATAGTATTATAATACACTACGTTTACATTAACCTTGTGGCAATATCGCGGTAAAGGTATTAAATACTTAAATTATTACACTGTTATGGGACTATATAAACACTTCAATGACAAAATGTTGACATTAAGTTCGTAGAGTTAAACATTCATGTTTTGACATTTAAAATTATAAAACAAAATAATAACACAATACATCTTAAGAAAATTGATGGTTTCATGTTTGGGTAAAACAATTTTAATGCAGAAAATATTTGTAATATGGGGAATTCTTTCTGAATAGGTTTAATTTGAATAAAAGAATACACAAACTGTGTTTTAAAAGCTGTTATTCCTTGCTCAGTGAATTTTGTCGTTTATAGAAACACTGTTAGTATCTTTTTTTCTTAAATGCATGTCATTAAGCATTTATACTGTGTTATGTATAGTGTTTAAAACGTAAATTATCTCAATATATGCGTGTACTCAAAAGATGTTAGTTTACATAAAAAAGAAGCTGTATTGCAATATTTATCAGTATTTTCAAATATCAAATTTTAGCATGATATAATTTAAAGGGATAGTTTACTCGACATTTTAAAGGTAACTATATCTACTAAACCCATACAATAAAAATGTTTACTAACAAAATAGAATAAAGTGTGTTTCAAGTAAATTAAATTTCAAAACAAATTCAAATTTTCCCGTTCTTAAAACATATTGATTATGGAATAATATTGCTTTAAAAGAATTTCAGTTATTTAGAATACTGCTTCAGTTGTTGTTATTGTTTTAAAAATAAAAACTCCAAAATAGTGTAAGTACATGTACATGAGATTTATATTTAAAATACAAATGGTCAAAAGCTTGAATTTAATGCTTCAATTCATTATCAATAATTTATTAATAATAACTTTAAAGCGAGGTCTTCGAGCAGTCTATGTTACACTATTTATGGCGGCATTCTTCAACAATGTAATAAATTTGTTATTGTTATAAGTTTGTTGCTGGCTTTTCTTTCTCGTTACACCTGGCTCGTAACAGAAAATGGGGGCTCGTCCGGGATTGAATATTTCTTTTTGGCTACATTATTGGAAATTATTACCATTTATTTTACATTTTATTATTACCGTATTTACTCATTTGAGTTGATATCATTGTTGTTTTATTAAGAGTATCTGTCATTTTGAAATTTTTTACACACATCACTTTCTGAGTTTAAAACCAGCAGCAAGCAGTCATGTCTTTTAATTTAGAAAAGTTTGTAGCTGAACCTTCCCAGGAGGTATTAGATATGGCTAAGAAAACCGATTTGCTTGATCTTGCCAAAAAGTATAATTTATCAAAAATTAAATCTTCAATGCGTAAACAAGAAATTAAAAATTCTCTAATTCATTATTTTGTGGATGAAGATATTTTTGGAGAAGATGCACTTTCTCACGTTGTTGAAAAATACTCTGAAGTTTCTGAAATAAAAATAAGAGAGCTTGAACTTCAATTTAAATTTGAACTACAGAAAATGCAGTTGTGTAAACTATTGGTCTCATTGAAAATAAGCATGTGTTTGTCATATGTCACGCCATATTTAAATTATGTTTGTTGTTTTTGTATAATATAATGGTAGGGCGGACCATAGTTCTAAACTGTATTCTTGAAGTAAATTTCTTAGTTACCTTTAAAATGTCGAGTAAACTATCCCTTTAAATATATCATGCTAAAATTTGATATTTGAAAATACTGATAAATATTGCAATACAACTTCTTTTTTATGTAAACTAACTTTTGAGTACACGCATATATTGAGATAATTTACGTTTTAAACACTATACATAACACAGTATAAAAGACCCTGTAACACATTTTTAAGGGTTGGTTATATCATAAATATAATACTCAAATAAAGATTTATTAATATTGTAAGTTCCAAAAGCATTATTAGTAAAGATAATCTAGTAAGGTAATTAGAAGTTTATTTTCTATATATTCTAAGTAAATTTTATTAATAGGAAATGAACGCATAATTTTTAATGAATACATATAATGTATACAAGTACATGACAATGCATGATTTACATATTCTTCGATGTTTGAAAATAAGTTTAGAATCATAATTATAACATTTCACTCAAGTGTGGTCACAACCTTAATTACAACATATAGGATCTTTAAATAAAAGTTAATTTATCGCAATATAACATCCAATACCGTGAGACAAAATGACGAAATTCGAACTGTCCATTAATTCAAGTCTATCGAGGTCCTTTCCATCACGAATGTCGTTATATTTCTGATACAACAAAAGCTCGATTAATTTGATTTTTATAGGTTCTTATTACCTAAATACTTTTTAATGGATAACACACAAGTTCTAGGAATATTGTCTATCAGTATTAATTGAAATTGTGATTACTAAATGGTTAATGTCAGCGTGCTTTGTGATAATTTTGAAGCGAATTATGGTAAAATGTATTAATCTAAACTCGTACATTTACATTCCTACATCACATTTTTATAATAATAGAATGTGAATGTCCTTTGTGTTTATTATAGACACATCGTATTCGAATTCATTTGAATGTCAGTTCAAAAATTTACCTTACATTAGACTTTATTTATATTTAAAACTTATACATTAATGCGAGTTGATTTTAGGATGAATCATTAAAGAGTACTAAATGTTATACAAGAAATTAATTTACTGGCTTAAATGTGTTATATGTTTCCTCTAAATTAAATTAATGCATGCATTTTTCATAAATTGGCTTATTAAAAGGTTTCACCGAAATGAACCATTTTCATCAAGTTTTATTTGCTCATCAAAACAATACAAACACGAAACAATTAATTAATCATTTATTTGGCCTTGTGAAATTTAGTATTGCCTATGCTATAGTAATAAAATGTATGCTGTCAAACGATTATGACAACATCATGAAGTTTCTTTACATTGGCATTCTTTCACCTTGTCGTATAGCGAAATGACATTGTTAATATACCATGCTACATGAGAAAAATATTCCCGTTTTATATATTTATTTCTACATATAAGAGCATATAAGATTTCCTGGACATGTCAAA
>NW_026854431.1:0-20410 GCF_026571515.1 Ruditapes philippinarum | reverse complement strand
AAAACTGTACTTTCCTACAATATAAGATCTACCGTCATCTGCAAAGGACATCAAGATCAACGACAAGCACTTAGTAAACTTATAAGAACCATAGAAACTGATGAAAATCTTGGACATAGGGAAACAGCCCTAAACATTTTAGGGCAATGTTTGGAACAGGAAAACAGACCTCAACAAGCATTAAAATGTTACTTGCTTTCTCTTCAACAACGGGCAAGAAACAATGCAGCAAATTTCCATATTTGTAAGCTCCTTTCTGGCTTACTGCTTAGTCAATAAAATGGGATCAAACAAAAAGAAAGTATGAAGACTTTAGTTTTTAATGATCATATATTGCTTGTGTGTATCAAACTTAATCAAATGTCAAAATATAGGCCTGTCATTACATTTTCTATCACAATATTATTTTGAAATAACATTCAACATATGAATCCAACTTCAATGACTTTGATATCTGATTTTACACTCATTTTAGAGTCAAGTGCCTATTGTGAAGTAAAGTGAGCATTGTCTTAAAAGTTTAAAGTAAACCCTTTACTCCCATTTTATCTATGAAAAAAATGTCTTTATCTAAGATTTAAATTTAGCAAGCAAATAAAGCAAGCAAAATAGTTTCTCTGTTATTGTTTTAAATAAATACAAAAACAAAACTGTCAAAACTACCAAAATTTGTTAAGCCATTTGGAAATATCGGCTTTTTCCATATAGAACTATTTGTTATTGCTATTAATAGCAACGTGCGATTTCAGGAGTAGCTAAACTGAATTCACTGGAATATAAATAGTATAGAAATGAGATTTGTCTATCAAGTTTGGTCCTTATCTAGTATTTTGTTGGGATTTATTTGACACTGTCAATGTAAAGGTCAAAATGGCAACTTTCCAGCTTTACTGGTAAGGAAGATCTCGGCCGCCCCTCATTGCATTATTACCGGCATGAATCGGCAACTGAGTGATGTTCTATAAGCTAGCTGAATAGCTTCAACATATGAAAAAAATCCAAAGCCCCTGGCAGGATTTATCCTGTTACTGTTTATATTATCAGCTAGATAAAATATGATAAACAAGATCAACAAGGAAAGGCGGCGTTCAATGAACGTAACCCCCACCCGAGCCAGTGGCAAGGAGCCCAGGAGGACCCTAAACATAAACAGGACATGGCACAAGGCAGAGCATGGGCAGGCTAACCACTAAAATCATAAATAATAAGTAACTGATAAGGAGCTAAAATATAGCAAATTAATGATTGAATAATAGGCCCATAAAGTCAAAGGGCACAGGGGAAGGGGGCAGAAGATCCGGGGAAGGGAGGGGATAAATAAACTAAATAAAAACTAGGGGCAAATGGGAAGATACTTACCGTAGACGAGAAAACAACAAGGGACACAAGTAGGGCTTTAAGAACTGTCCATCATAGTCTCCCACTTGGTCCGTCAGATGTAATCAAAAGAGGAAGGCGTAGCGTCCAACTGTAAATGGATTGAGTACTAAGCATTCGGTATGTTTTAAAATAGAAAGGTCATAACCCCTAATAATAAAACGTTTAATAATTTTAGTAAAGACAACAGAAAAATTACAATTACCCAAGATCTTACGAAGTTTGTAAACAACATCCCCGTAAAAATCAGGCTGGCTAATCCCTTGTCGCAGAAGTGTTTTTAGATCACTATTGAATTTTGAAATTAAGGTAGCTCGCTACTTTCCGACCGAAATTTGACAATATTTCAGATCTTGATGATTTCTGGTATACAGACATGTAGATATGTAAGCTTTACTTCTGCAGCCTTATCTTATAAATAAACAGCGTTAATATGACGTCAAAGCGCCCTCTATTGGTGGCGTCGAAATTGCGTCTTTTTTATCAATAAACCGGTCTGTTCTTATCAATTTCATCCGATTTCCTTCATTTTAATTTTATAATGTTCAGTAAATGTATGGCTTTGTAATGATGTCTTTCTTGAACATTTGCCTAATACTCTGCGATTCTACGTTATTTTCCCTCACGTTCTGACGTCCATATTTGATGCAAATATCGCGCGATATCGCAATAAAGATTGAGAAATAATAAAAAATCAACACGGTGAATTTTGCTATAATTTTTTTAACATGTAGTGAAGTCATAAAAGAAAATATTTATGCAATAAAAATATAGGGTCAACGCGTAAGATATTTTGCTATTACTTTTTGAATATAAACTAAAGGGTGAGTAAAACGTAATGATTTTGGTGACGTCAAATATTTTTCTCAGGGAAATTTTCACGACTTTTTCGATAAATAACATACTGACAGGAATAAAAATGTGTGAAAACCATCAACAACAATAGTATGTAGACATTTTAGATGCCTGCTTTTCGATGAATATATTCAATTTTATACATGTACAACAAATCAGGGTATAACTGTCTGCAAAGGTTGGAATCAATCGCTGAAAAACTGCAACAAATGGATATAAATAGGACTGAAAGACAATTCAGAATATTGAAAGATATAATTAAAAGGCCACCTAAGTGGAAATTATAAAAACATAAATTTTGCAAAGAATGTCAGAAAAAAGAATGAAAAGGCTGGTGCAGTCGCAATGTCATCATGTTATGTGTATCTCGGTACAACATAAACTTCCATGTTATCATATGTAACAATTTTGAATTGTATATATCAGTAAGTAGGAACAGAGACATAAATAACATCTATGTCTGTGGTAGGAAATGAATAAAATTTACGTTTCAAAATATATGATCAACTGGAAGTAGCAACGATTTGTACGTAAGTCATGATTCACTAGTAGTCTTATTTATATTATAAAATCTAGCAGACATTTAATTCAAAAAATTTCTACACGTATAAAAATTAATTCATTAACAGCCATCAGTTATTCTATTTTCTTTCGCAGCTAAATACCCTGCACTAAGCGTGATACTCAGATTTAAAGCAGGAATCACGCTCTCATGCTATGGCTTTATATATTTTCTCACGTATTTCACATAATTATAGATATTCTTATTTATTTTAAACTAGCTGACTCGCGGTATGCGTTTTCTAGCGCATCTTTGAGTCGACCTGAAGCCGCGATCATTTCTCGATTAGAGGCGAAAGATCCGTTGATTTATTTTGTATGTTTAGAAGCGGAGAATTTTGCATATTAAATACAGATTCCCTTGTATTGAAATCGATTATGTAGGATTCTCAATTTGTGTGATTTTGGTTGTGGGCTCAGAAGCTCGCTTTTTGTCTGCACATAATGCAGTGCTTTGTAGAGCCTATGAAAATAATGAACTATGCATTTTATGTTTTATATCTTCTTATTTTTTTTAATATTGGGTTTAACGCCGCTTTCAACAGTATTTCAATTATAGCGGAGGGAATTTAACGAAACCAGTGTTTCTCACAGTCTCAACTTCTCTTTGGAAATGAATAACAGGAGTCCGAGGTGGACCTTAAACCATTTCATACACAGTAAACAATTCTAAAGGATAATCTATTAGTACAATACGCAATCTATGCCTTTCAAATTCAGCGTAAGACCACTTTACCGATTACAACGTGGCAACAGAAGAATATTCAAAGTTAAAAACCTGATTATGATCTCCGTTAATAAGGGAGAAGTCCATTTTATTGCTAATATAATAAACACGTGTTGTTGGTGTGTGTTTTGAGGTTGTTTGTCTTTTTCTTGCTTTTAAATTTGTTTTAAAGCAAACTGTATTGTATTAAAAAATGAACTAGATAACGTCAATATAATACATTATTCGTATTCAGTGGTAACAAAAGTTGCACAAGTTAGTTAATAGTTATATTTTGTATTTAATTAAAATATACAGTATAACCTCTATAGAGAAATGTCCTTTGTTGCCTAGAGTGGTTGCTCTACAGAGGTAAAATGTAGTGGAACTCTTTAGAAATAAATACTACCTTGAGGGCCGCTATGTTATACTGTACAGTAATGAAAAAACGGTAATGAGTCCGAGTTAAGTAATGGTTATATTGGGTGTTTCACATTCGAGTCTGCAGTTGCGAATATGCTTATATATCTTTTATTCAGTATGAATTTGCTTCCAAAATAGTTTATAGTTTGTCACATAAGTGCTCATTTTCTAATTATCATGACATTTTAATTAGATTATAATTATATAATCTATGCATTGCACAGACTTAAAAATGGTAAGCAAAAATAAAAATAACATAAAGGTTTCTGTTTCTTGTACAGTTTGTTTTTAAATATTCTTAAAGGGACTCCACTGAGGTTGAAAAGCCAAACACATAACATTTGAATTTCTTACATAAATGAGCTGGGCACTTTAAACAGAAATATATGCAAAGATAGTTAAGAAATATACTTTGAAATAAATTGAAAATCGTATTTTTATGCTTTTGTTAGCCCGATTCGGGTGAAAGGTGTTTAAATGCTTCATTTTTAATAATTATTCTGGAAAAACAAAGTGCACGAATGCTCTGAAATTTTGAACAAAGATTAATGGTCTAAACCTACATCAAATGGTACATTTATCTGGAAAAAATATTTTCAGTTCCATCATGTCAAAAAACCTCAGTGGAGTCCCTTTAACATATTTGAATATTATTTCTAGTTTTTATTTATCACTTAATTATCGGCACATTTGTATGCATATCTATTTTAATTGTATTTTTACGATGTGTTTTGACACCTGGCTCGTCTGCCTTTATGTTATTTTATGAAAGTGTTTAAAGGCTGAATGTAACGTAAAATAAATATTCTACGGGTATAAGCTAAGCGACCAAATATTCTTACTTCATTCATACAGAAATATGTGAATCTTATTTTTTGGGCTGAAACTAGTTAATTCATATAATAATATAACACTTAAAAATTCATATAATAATATAACACTTTATATATAATTAACAACATCACATTATAAAATTAGAATTAAAAGATGTATGAGACTGTGTCCTGCAAATAAGAAAAGTATTTAAAAAGGGATTTTTGGATCAAACATTGTAAATGTGCTCATCTAGCGCATGCTTTCAATGAGAAAATAATCAACAATTTAAAAAAAATACATTTCATCAAGTCCCTGTGTTGTTTATACTTACTATCGTTATGTTTGACGTAAGAAAATTGTTATTTGGTATTATTCTTTGAACGCCAACATCTATTAACGTCACCAAAATCATAACGTTTCACTCACCCTTTATTTTATTTTAAAACAGTAATAGCAAAATATCTTACGCGTTGACCCTATATTTTTATTGCATAAATATTTTCCTTCACTATCTCACTACACGCTCGGAAAATTATAGCAAAATTCACCGTGTTGAATTCTTTTTATTACACAATCTTTAATGCGATATCGCGCGATATTTGCATCAAATATGGACGTCACAACGTAGAGAAAAATGACGTAAAATCGCAGACTATTAAGTTAATGTTAAAGAAAGACATCATTACAAAGACATACATAACTGAACATTATAAAATTAAAATGAAGGAAATCGGATGAAAATTGATAAGAACAGACCGGTTTATTGATAAAAAAGAAGCAATTTCACCGCCCCCGATAGAGGGCGCTTTGACGTCATATTAACGCTGTTTATTTATAAAATAATACTGCAGAAGTAAAGCTTACATATTTATATGTTTGCATACCAAAAATCATCAAGATCTGAGATGTTGTCATATTTCGGTCGGAAAGTAGCGAGCTACCTTAAATCAAAATTTCGATAGTAAAATTTTGTAAAATATTTACGTAATTTACAATAGCGGTAGCCCTGTTTGAGTAGCTTACCGGTAATGAAAATATTTCGCTCGTTAAAACCCTTTACGATGCTACAAGCCCTAGCAAATCTAATTAATTGAGATATATAAACCTCGTAAGATGTTGCATGCGGTACGTCTCCATCCAAATGAGGATAATTTACTACACCAAAATCAAAGTCATCTCTTTTATCATAGATTTTCGTCTGAAAAGAGTTGTTTTTGATAGTGATATGAAGATCCAAAAATGATGTAGTAAAATTTCAAGAATTCGTTTTATTAAGTTGTAGCTCAGTAGGATAAATATTAGACACCATTTGATCAAAATAATAATTATCTAAATTAAAAATGTCATCAAGGTATCTGGAAGTGTTATTAAATGCTGATATAACGTCTTGTTGTGTATTTTGAGAAAGACTTGGTTGTTTGGTTGGTTGATTGATTGGTTTAAGCCTTGCCCGATTAACTTAACTTTATCTAGCATGATAAATCGCATACATGGTTGTTGTCGGGATGGATAAGGTTTATCCAGTTCGCTGCGAAAGTGAATCTTGGCGAGCTCTTGCTCACCAGATAAATCTTCTCCATTTTGAAATCAAGCATGTATTCTCTATTTCTACTCGGGTGGTGCGGGGCAAGTGGTTATAAGTCAACATCCTTTACTATTTAACCACATATGTCCCATCTACCTTTAGACAATAAAAACTTCTTGTGCATTATTTAGATAACTAACGGGCACCTTAGTAAAACCACTTCTGCAAGCTAGCTGGATAGATTTTTCACATAAAAGAATCCAAAATCCATATTGGGATTTAAACAACTGGAGTAAAAATATATGTAAGCTGAGCAAAAACATAAACAGACATCATGAATGGAAAACATTTTTTTTCTCTCAAATTAGCACTGAGCCATAACTGGTCCTTTCATTGTCATGATGTTGGTACAAATGTTAACCTAAAAGTCTGAACAAAATGTTTCCTGATAATTTTACAAACATGCAGGACCAAAATAGCTTGGCGCAACTTTTATAAATTTATTTTTTAACAGTCATTCATTTATAGAGAGTGAGTAATTACAAGCACTGTTTTGACAAATGACCAAGCCTTAAGATACTTCAACAGAAATAAATAATCTTATAATTTTCAGATCATGCAAACAGCAATATCATCTTTTATAGCTCACTCTGCCCCAGATGTCTTGTCTTCAATTTTACAAACTGCTATCTATCATGATTGTGCCACAAGCATGTGGATGGGGGAGGGGCGGTATACAGTAGTACTATATACGCCCGATTAGAATAATAAGATAAGCAACATTTCAAGAATATTTCTAAATGCATAAAAATGGGTCATCAATGCTTGTAAATAAGTAGCTGAAGTACGAATTCCGCTACCCACAACATAGCTCAATTTCTACCAAATTTTCTAGTATTAATAGTTCTACTGCAAGACCAACCGATGTTTTACAAACTGATATTATATAGATGTCTGTATTTACGAAGGGCGGTCGTCGTAGGCCTACAATATGTTTGGCTGAAAAATTAAAAGCACAGCAGAGCCAGGAAATATATCTGCACAGTTTTCGTAGTTCAGGAGCTCTTGCGTAATTACCATCAGTAACTGTGTCAATGTAATATTATTTTCTCCCTCTAAGAGTAAATCCTGAAGAAAAAAAATCATCATCATCTCCTGTGAGATTTAAATTTAATACGTCCGCCATGACCGGTCGATGTTGCGACCCGCGAATTATACATGTTGGACTAAATTTTTCAAAATCTATATTTTTAATATATTTTTTAGCACCTAAGCATTGCTTAAATTTATATAATGACACATTTTACTTGTTTCAGCACAACTAGCAGACCAACATTGCATTCATTGATCTTTGAATCTTTGATCGTATTGAATAACAAACCTTTTGGGATTTACAACATTTTGTGCTTCCCACAGATAGCCAAAACTATTTTCATATAAATTCAATCTTACATTGCTAGCCCAATCGCAGTATCCTAAATTATCAAAGTAAACAAGCATTTCACGGCAGAGTCTGGTATATCTAAGTTTAGATAGAGTTAATAATCTTATCTAATATTTAATGCACCGTTAAGATGCATAAACACTAATAGGAAGTCTCCCGGTATCACCAAGTACAGTAACATTACAAGCTGATTTATTAGCATTTACAAATCTTTTACATGCATAAACCTGCAACAGCACTATTCAGTGTAGTATTTTAAGGCTCCATATTTCCGACCCATCAAACATTACAGATGGGATTTCGAGTCAAAAATTGCAAAAAAAAGTTTTATATGGCAAACATGATATATGTTGAAAAGAATTCAAAGTATACAGAAGAATTTGTTTGGCCTTCGGTCATTTTATATAAAGACAATCTGTTTGAAAAATATGTCCCAACATACGTAAACCCATCTCCAGTTGATTACCATTAGACGTTCATTTTTCTGCCATAGCTATTTGACTACATCATTTTAACACTTATATTTTAGTTTTTTGTAATATTGACAGTTACAAAACTGGTGTAATATATTTAATTGCATTTGTAATCAAACAACTGTATCAGACATTACAGCAATAACTTCAGCAAATAACAATATGAAAATTTCAACAATATCTGAAAAAAATTGAATCCCTCTTATATTTTTATTTTGTAACAATGAGTGTAACTCATTTATAAGCATTGCAAATATTACTGGACTTAAACTACATACCTGAAGGAGTCCAACTGGACAAGGGAATACTTCAGTTACCCCCTCATTTGATCTTACACATGCTTTAACCGACGGATAAATTTGATGTACTGCCTGAAATAAATGTCCTTTTACTCTATTTCTTTTTAATATATCAAACAATAATCATCGATATACTGTGAAAACCTAAAAAGCTTCATATATTGATTTTTATTTCAAATTTGAATATTTATTAATAATTGAATATAAAACGTTTGTAGTGTATACAGCTCTACTTCCAGCTTGAGCTTCTGAGAGCTTATTGTAAGCCTCAACATAAAATAATAATATTTTAGTGATTATGGATATATAAATAAGAGGTTAATACACGGCAGGTGAGGGCCGGAAGGTGATAATCGGCCCGCAAAATGAATAATGGACCCGAGGGCTTTAGCCCGATGATCTAACTTGGATGATCTAATAGTAGCATTTAAAAAAAGAAAAGAAAAAAAAAACAAACAAAGTTCTTTCGTTGAAATTCTTGTCTACTCTTCTACTGTTCTGTACAGAGATGTTTACTGTTTGTGTGTTCAAAGCAGTAGAATCTAGAAGCAAGTTTTATTTTCATTTTTTTCGGAATAAATTTGTCGTATTATTTCTTCAAATTTCAATAGTAACAAAAATGTGTTTGTACTAAATACGCTTAAGCTCTCATAATAAAAATAAAGCGATTCGTGCTGACAACCTACTTTCAATTTTACAGTTATAACTGTTTGATGACGTAAAATATGACGTCATTGTTTCAGTTTGTGCACGTGTACATGTTCTGCGGGCTGATAACTAGTTCTCGGCCCCGGGCCGCAAACTCATAATAGGTCACGTGACACTCATAATCAGTTGAAATCATAGGCAATTTTGTTACTATATATAGTAACAAGTGTATTAAAAATAACTAAATACCTCCAATAATGCTATATGCCCTTATATTTTTTGGGTGGTTATTCAAACTTCCATTTTTGTGCAATGGTATAATAACTGATTTTGCCCAACAATCAGGAAATTCATCACATGAAAATAAGTCTAAAATCATTCTTATTCAATAACATGAAGTTCTGTCCACAGTACAGAATGAAATGAAAAAGAAAATTAAGAGAAAAAATGATAATGCTACAATTATGAATTATACCTACAAAAAAGATTCAAATATTTTTGAAGGGTTTAAAGTCACAGTAATACTGAAAAGATAATACGATGTCTTTTTGGCTTTACTGGTGGTTGGTTTTGTTGGGTTTTACAGAGCACCGACACAATCAAATTGCTTCAAATATCTTGTAAATATATTAATCAAGGAAAATTATTAAAACTAAATTCATTCCATGTATATTAAAATTTTAAATTTTCCAAAGAGTAGAATCTAAGAAATTGAGTAGAATAATGTTTATATATGCTAATTAGGTAAAGTAAACATTGTCTAACAAGTTTAAAGTTATGCCTAAATTCCCGAAACATTTTGTCATTGAAAAAATATCTGTATCTTAAAGCTTGTAATTTAGCAAGGAAGCAAAATATTAACTCTATTATTGCTTTAATACAAAAGT
The DNA here is from genome assembly GCF_026571515.1 of Ruditapes philippinarum. Classification (NCBI taxonomy): domain Eukaryota; kingdom Metazoa; phylum Mollusca; class Bivalvia; order Venerida; family Veneridae; genus Ruditapes; species Ruditapes philippinarum. Next base: position 10,396 of record NW_026854431.1, on the reverse strand, counting down.
AACAAAATCGTGCTTAGTATAAGAAATAAACTGATGTATACCTTGCACGACTTTGTTTGTTGAGGTTTTACGTCACACAGATACAGTAAATGTCATATGGCGACGACATAGCTTTACTGGTGGATTGCCCTTTCGTACGAACGGGTACCTGAGTTGAACACTGACGTTCCGTAAGCTATGTGGAAAGCTTCCTTACATAAAATAAGCCAAAGTCCCTGTCGGCATTCGAACCCACAGCGGTTAGTGGAAGTTGGTTCGAAGTCAACGACCGTGACATTTTGGTTTAATTTACACAACAATTTAAAATTCCTTCATAAATAATTATATATGTAATAACCACGTACATTTGTTTCTAAGTTTAATTTTACGATCATATTAAATCAATTGTTGTTGTTATTTTTTTGTCTTGTAAATAAGTACATGTATATCTATTGGCAATGCAAAACATAACCGCAAAAATGTCTTTACAAGAATTTAAATTTATCAAATAACACATGGAATATCTACTCGTTTCCTCAAATTTCTTAAACCTTAGTACTTAGTTTTGTAAGGCAGTTATGAAAAAAGCATGATAAGTGGGTAGAAAGGATTAATTTCAAGTCTTGGAACTGAGGCTGTATAAAGCGCTTCTAAAAAGCGGACACATTTCTCAAAATCATATGTACTCATAATAATAATTAAGCTAATAAATCGCCAATTGAAATAAAAAATGGAAAATGGGGACATCACTTTAAGTCGTCTATGGAATAACTATTAATAGACCTTTTAACGAAACGATATTTCCATAGAAGCGGAAGGAGCATTTCGCGCATGCGCATTCTGTGAAGGATAAAAAGTAATAACAAAAGAATACATTACATCAGTAATCAATAACTTCATAACATTTTGATGTAATCAGAAAAGCTAACCATTAGTTTAGAATAGTTTATTTAGATAAATAACCGTAAAATGTGTACGGACGTTTTCTAGTTGCATTTTCAAAGCACTAAACTCTCGTGAATACGAAATTAATGGGCTATATCCTCGCTTTCTATTCTCATACATAAGGACTTAAACACAATTTCAAGTTTTGCCACCTGGAAAACAGTAATTAATTTTGAAATGACTTAAAATGATAAGTACTTTAAAAGTAAATTGATATTTATAACAGATATAAGAAAATATGCGGGGCTAATAGTTCAATTATCACAAAGCATATGCATAAGTCCTGTGTTTAAAGTATCATTTGACGACATTTTCATCATTTAGCAGGTTGTTAAAGGTAAAATTCTATTACCCCCTGTATTACATAAGATTACACGATTGGGACTGGTTATGTGGATTGGCCAGGCGGTAAGTATCAAACAGAGGGACACGTGACCGGCTACATGTACTTAACAAAATCATTCAACCGTGACGTTTATGTACCATGGCACAAAATCACGTAAAATTATGATACATGTAATCCTAATTTTAGCGACCTATACTAATCTTATTAATGTGTTCAATGAAAAATGCAAATATTGTGACGTGCATTTACGTATATGTGTTTCAATAAACCGGATAACGTTTGTTATTTCACTACCCATCTGGGAAATGATTTAAACTTCATAAGATTTTGTAAAATTATTTGACTATAAATGTTTCTGTTGGGCTTCGCAGTCAAATCGGGAGAAAGATAAAATCTGGTGAACTGAAAACTTAATAGATTCATGATCCCGTGAATTATTTTTCAAAATAATAATGAACCTCAATTTTATTTGTTATATTAATCTTTTGATTTTTACGATGAACGATTTCGACAACAATACAGTTGACCCCTTTTCTTGCTAATGAAATTTATTTCCACATTTGTCAAAACAATAATCTCAATATGTTAAGTTCGTGATCGCAAGTGGGGATTCTTAAAAAATCTACTTTTCCATGTCTTTTTATGGCAATATTTGCCTCAAAGCTATCCGCAGCTTTTGTGTATTTGTACAAGTTTTTTTTTATATAATTTATACATTTTACTTCAACTACCTCGGAAATGTTTATGAACTTTCTATTACCTTTCTATGAAGGGCGATGCTATTTTGCCCTACGCAGATTGCACATGCGCGAGACAATACTACATCCAGTCGATTTTTCATAGCAACGGACCGCGTCGTAAAAAGGTCTATAGAAGAGTTGCTCAAAAAGCAGCGGATAAGTTTTAATTTTTCGAAGATATATAAATGCATTCTTTTTATCATTTCAAATTTTAAATAAAAACAAGATATGTTTGTAAAACATGTATGCCCCCTATCAGCAGCCAATTAGTCATGTGAAAAGGTTATTATGCATGACTTCTGACCCAGTGATCAAACAATTAATAAGGGTTATCAAGTATCTACTGGTCATGACCTTAACCTTTGACCCCTTGACCCAAAACTCAATAGGGGTCATCTGCTGGTCACGACCAATCATCATACAAAGTTTGAAGTTCCTAGGCCTAAGCGTTTTTAGTTAATTGATCGGAAACCGTTTTAACATACAAGGTCAATGTGACCTTGACCTTTGACCCCTTGACCCCAAAATCAATAGGTCATCTGCTGGTCATGACCAATCACCATACCATGTTTGAAGTTCCTAGGCCAAAGGGTTCTTAAGTTATTGATTTGAAAGCATTTTTACCTACAAGGTCAATGTGACCTTGCCCTTTGACCCCTTAACCCCAATATCAATAGGGGTCATCTACTGGTCATGACCAATCACCATACCAAGTTTGAAGTTCCTAGGCCTAAGGGTTCTTTAGTTATTGATCGGAAACCGTTTTAACCTAAGAGGTAAATGTGACCTTGACCTTTGACCCCTTGACCCCAAAATGAATAGGGGTCATCTACTGATCATGACCAATCACCATATCAAGTTTGAAGTCCCTAGGCCTAAGGGTTCTTTTGTTATTGATCGGAAACCGTTTTTACCTACAAAGTCAATGTGACCTTGACCTTTGACCCCTTAACCCCAAAATCAATAGGGGTCATCTGCTGGTCATGACCAATCACCATACCAAGTTTGAAGTTCCTAGGCCTAAGGGTTCTTTCGTTATTGATCGGAAATCGTTTTTACCTACAAGGTCAATGTGACCTTGACCTTTGACCCCTTAAACCCAAAATCAATAAGGGTCATCTGCTGGTCATGAACAATCACCATACCAAGTTTGAAGTTCCTAGGCCTAAGGGTTCTTTTGTTAATGATCAGAAACCGTTTTTACCCAAGAGGTCAATGTGACCTTGACCTTTGACCCCTTGACCCCAAAATCAATAGGGGTCATCTACTGATCATGACCAATCACCATACCAAGTTTGAAGTTCCTAGGCCTTAAAGTTCTTTAGTTATTGATCAGAAACCGTTATTGCTTACAAGGTCAATGTGACCTTGACCTTTGACCCCTTGACCCCAAAATCAATAGGGGTCATCTACTGATCATGACCAATCACCATATCAAGTTTGAAGTTCCTAGGCCTTAAAGTTCTTTAGTTATTGATTGGAAACCGTTTTTGCTTACAAGGTCAATGTGACCTTGACCTTTGACCCCTTGACCCCAAAATCAATAGGGATCATCTACTGATCATGACCAATCACCATACCAAGTTTGAAGTTCCTAGGCCTTAAGGTTCTTTAGTTATTGATCGGAAACCGTTTTTGCTTACAAGGTCAATGTGACCTTGACCTTTGACCCCTTGACCCCAAAATCAATAGGGGTCATCTACTGGTCATGACCAATCACCATACCAAGTTTGAAGTTCCTAGGCCTAAGGGTTCTTTAGTTATCACTCGGAAACCATTTGGTCTACGGACCGACGGACCAACGGACCGACAAGTGCAAAGCAATATACCCCCTTTTCTTCGAAATGGGGGCATAATAAATGTAACATGTAATTTTGTTTTGAATGTGACCCGCAAGCTGGCTGGTTTTGACAGTTGGGAGGTACATGTACCAGCAGACGCAAATGAAGCGAATATGACATGCATGCACCTGGAGGTAATGTTTTTGTGTATTCATTTAAGTAAAGATGAACCTCAATGCTTTTAGACTGACTGAAACGCAAACAAATTGGACAAATTGGTAACTGTCTACTTTGGAAGATGGTATAAATTTTACGAATAGATGTAGAGTTTTTTATACTAGCAGACGAATCGCTAGTTTAAACGTCTGTGTCACTTGAGAATCTGTCGGTCCGTGCTCTATACTGCCATCAAGTGGAGATGCAAGTGATAGGATGAATGATTTGGGTTTTGTCCGAAAAATGGCCATGTTTGCGAAATTTCGTCGACATTATATAGAGAAAGAAAAAAATGCGGCACCGCAAAAAGCCAATGACTTCCGGCAATCTGGAGACTACGTTACTTGGACTGGTTCCAAAGCCATTCTATTGCAGTAATGATGGACCTCTATATTGCATGGGACAAAGTGAAACCAATTAGGACTAATTGGCAAGTCACGATGGGTTTTTAAAATGGTATATTTTTTTACGAATATACGAAAAAGGCAATGCATATTCCAGAAGGTGTTTCCCATTTTACTACATTGCCAGAGAGTCATAAATAAACAATTTGCGTAATTTTTACTAAAAAAATGTAAACTAATATCATTTATAAATAATTATTAAATATAAATCTGTATATATGAATTGATAAAAACAAATACAAGGTGACATTGAAATTCCTTTTATTTGTAAGGATATGGTTATCACAGATGGTTATTCTATATAAAGATTGAACGAATGACTGAATAAATTATATTTTTACAAATAAAAACAGTTGATATTAACTTATAAAAGCACTACATTAACAGTACATGGCATTTGTATACAAATAATCAAGTTATATGCTACATGTATATAAAATTATAATCTATGGCTGAAAATTCATATAATAAAAGTTTGACATTTTCATCAAATCAAGGTATGAAATATGTCATAAAATCAAAGATAGAAACATGGTTATTATACAGTATTTATCTACATGTAGGTAACTCTTATAATCTAAGAATTAAAACGTTTGTAAGTTCATTGACTAAAACATAAATATTCATATAATCTTAATCATTACTTCAGATGTCCCTCAGTGCATTTTTTCTTCAGCAATATGCTGGCACTATAATAGAACCACCGACTTTCCATAATAAATTTCTTATTCTTTGCTTAATCATGCAATAATGTACTAAAGTGAACATTCTGTTTAATAGTGTTAGAATGAAAGAAAACGTTTACTTAATCTACTATGTTTTCTTCAACAAATAACAAAATAAACATAAACATTGACTCCTTATTGAAGACAAAACAATCATATAGGTGTCACCTATGGAAGCTTTCCAATCATACAAAGCAAACAGTAACACCTATGGAAGATGCATGATGATCTGGCAAAGTAAACATGGACATACTCTGAGTAAAAATGTGAGAAAAAAAATCTATATTTAATACCATTAAGCTTGATCCAATTAAATGAATTGTCCAAAAATATAAGTTAAGTAAGACATCTCTTGAAATAAAATCAGTGTATGTGGATACAAAGAAAGCAAGAGGGGAGGAGCAATGGGCAACTACATGCCCTACTGGGAAATTTTTAGCATTGTAAATTAGCGTTTAAAATATGTATTTAATATACATACTATGTTTCAACATATCCATATAATTTACCAGAATTCCACTAGTCTCTCAAATTGATATATGAAATACACAGAAAAACTTCTTCCTTAATACTAACTGACAAACATATATATACATTTCTTACATTAGAATTATTCTTTACAAATCAAATGTCTTTCTAGAGGAGACGTAAAGCTTTCATTTTAAGCATTAAAGACATATGTTTTTTATCATAAATATAATAACTTTACATGTTCATATCTTATTAAGATTGAATATATCTACTTAAGCTCCATTGTGAAACGAGTTACTACAACTGATATCAATCATGACACAGTTCATATCATGGTACTATAACTAGTAATGGTGTCAAAAGAGAAAACATGTGAGTGTGCCTTAAGTCGGTATACTCCAGACACATACACCCTTTATAAGTTTATGGCACCTACTACTTTTGTCCATAGCCTTCATATTCTTGTGCAAAAATAATTCACTTATAATCTCTTTCAAAGAAAAGAAAACAGATTTTTTTAACAAAATATCATTCATGTTATCACAGACAATATTCTATAGTAATAATAGTAAGTTTAATATCTTATCTTTGTAAAAGATGGTATAACAGCAAATAACCAGAATAAACAAAATAGTTCATGCTATATATTCAATAAAACACTCAAAATAAATGCAATATTTAACAAAAAGTGTCCGCATTCTAGCATATTGAAAGATATTATTCTTAAAAAATCCCAAGCAATCCAATTATTTGAACCTGTATTTGCCATTGAAAACTTTTACTCTAAATATGTTATGACAATTCTTTTGTTAAAGGGATTTAATTCAGTTTACAAAAATAAATTAGACAAAACTAGCAAAGGAATATGGAAGTTAGATTATTCAATTGTAAGGGTCATTTTCATGTGTATAAAAATGTTTGACAATTCACCTAAATCAACTGTTTATATTGATTTTTTTTATATTTTGTCAATTATTTAATAACAGATATTGATCCCCAAAATGGCTGCCGCTTTAAGCAAGAGAGGTAAATATTGTTAAAATTGGGAACTATCTATACAGTTAACTCAGGTCTGCCATAATCAACATTCAAGTTTAAAAAATAAAAATTTACATTCAGAAATTTTCATGAGTAATATAACATGTGCAAAATAATAGGCATCACATCTGCAATGCACCAACAGTTTTTAGGAAATAAATACAAGTTTTGTAAATGTTATGATATTGCACGAATTTCTTAAAGCCAATAGTGATAACAAAAAAAATCATATAATTTAATGTAATAAATATTGATATATATATACTATAACATATCATAAGCAAAGGATTAATTTCTCTCTGGTAATACAGAACACAGGAAGTTTATTTTTTCATATTATATTTACATGTCTGCCTGCTTAGCCCAATATGGAAAGCATCATGTTAGTAATCTTGGGGTCACTGGTTCAATCCTCGGACAAGGCATAACTTCTCCGTGCCAACTGATGTCGGACATTAAATCTAATGGTCACTTGCTGAATTAGCAGATATTATGTGGCATTAACATTTCATTAACTGTCACTTGCACTGAAATTGGAAATTACTGTTTAGTATCTAGGTAAGTTATTTAAGTGGATAAACCGCAAATACATGACTTTTCTTTTCAGGTTGGTAGATAGGTAAATTATTCTTTTTTCTGTCAAACACATCTACATATTTTAAATTATAATCAAAATAGATGTATTACAATCTTCAGAAAAAAGACATATTTTCTAAATTCTTTAAAACAGTATTCTATTATTAAAATGGATGCATATTTTAACATGTACATAAGTTTTAACTGTTTCATTTTCTATACTTTCTGTTGTTGTTTTTAAGTAGGTATTTCAAGCAATTTTACAAAGAAACAATTTTTAAACCAATTTACAAATAAACCTATTTTTAAACAGATATTTCCAGCAATTTTACAAAGAAACACAGGAAAAATATTTTTTGACCAGATTTTGAAATTAGTCAACAACAGGGCATGAGCTCAGTCATTTCACATTAGACACCACAATATTTAATTTAAGTCCTATTGTCCTAATACCTAGGTATTTTATAATTGTGGTACAGACAAAATAATAAAAAAAAATGAACAAAATGTTCCCATTAAAACTAAAAAGCTACATGAAGATCTGTGTTTCTGTGATAAAATGTATAATTAAAACCACACTCAACTATCTGCTCCAAGTGTATTTAAATATTGATACATGATTTTAATTGTCATACAAAAGAAAATAATGTACAGATGATTTTTTATGAGTAACGCATTTTCTGAATGTACAATGATATGATATTTTAATTAATCTGATTTCATTTGGTTCTCTGATTTATCAATACGATATAGTGATTAAAAAATGTACTAAAAATTATTTGTACACCTCATGAATGCTCCCTGATGCTAAAGACATAGTCTTTCTAAGTAGAATACATTTTTTTTTCAGGTAAACACCTTCAATGGTTACAATATTAAACTTTGATATGAAGTAACATATAAAACTGTATAAAAGTGGTACCATGACACCAGTAAGAAGAAAAGCCCTACTATTCTTAAAATATTCAAAACAGAAAGTCTTCCATTAGCCTAAATAGTGAACTTGACCCTATGACCTTCAAACCCCTAAAGGGTAAAAGTTCAATACAGGTGCATGCATAACAACAACATGTATCCAGTGACAATGACTGAAATCTCCATTAGAAATTATATATACACATACATGGTTAAAGGACAAACAGGTAACTGTAAGCTCCCCTGAACATTTGGGAAGAATAAATGTGCTTTATTGCTGCATGGTTGATATGGTTTTGACTTTGTGATAACTTCTAAATTTGCCTGCAATATTTATACTTAACATTCATATCAAACAATTGTAGTGTTATATGGCACTAAATAATTTTTCAACTAAAATAACAACTTGGAAGAGCCCCTCATAGTCATCTTACATATAATTTAAAGCTGCAAGCCTCCAGATGAACCAAATATTTCAAGAAAATGAAACTTGGGAAAATGTACTAAGATGTTGAGAAAAGTAAAAGATTCAAGATTTAAGTAATAATTTACAAGTTATATGCGATTAATAACTGACTATCTAGTATTTATCATCATAATTCTATTGCACGACTTATACAGTATAAATGTATGTGCTAATTTTGCTATTTAGACCTCAGTTTGGTAATTTACAGATATTGGAAGTGCAGTTTGCAATGTGTAAATTACTTTCTTTTTTCATTTCACATATTTCACTTTTAAAATACATTTTCAATTTTTTTTATGAAAATGAGAATCTGGAGGCATGCTGCTTTTATACTAAAACATTCTAGCTCGAATATCCTTTAACGCTTTTAACAAATCTTCTCTTAAAAGCTAAAATCTATATTAAAAAAGACAATGTACTGCTGATTCGAGCTACTGGTCTTATTAATACATTTGGTGACCAGTCTTTGAATCCTATCATGCCATTGGTCAATTATAAATTCAAAATTTAAATCATCCAATCACAATTTTGCATTTTCTGACTGGTTTACAAATAGTTAAAATGTTACAATGCATTTGTGTCTGTGATTTGTAGTTTCTCCAGTTTATACCATTGTGATACTGTATTGGTAAAGTCAATGTCTCTAAGTCTGACATACACTGCCCCAAGAAAGGGGTTTTCCCTTAGCACATCATGGTCCCAGATTGTAACTTGTAACAGCTTTTGTCTTAACACGTCTTGTGATAGTTTGTACTCAATCTGCATAAGGGAAACAAAGTTATATTCATTTCTTAATTAATTATTACTAAGCATCAGTTGCAATAGTATTTTGATTCTAAAAATGTGATCAATTGCTTCACATATGCCTGAGGATTCTGTACAACTAACTTCACATATTTTCATGGATTCGAAACAAATGGATTCATATGTGTTCATGGATTCAGTACAAATTCATTCACATATGTCATGGATTTTAAATTGCTTCAAATGTTCAACAAACTTCAAAACTTCAACACAAAAGTTGCTTACATCATCTTTGGAGGACTAATGGCTTCCGATGTATATTTTAAGCAAATTAAAATAGAAAACCGGTGCCCTTTCAAGAACTTGATTCTACAACTCTAGATGGTTAGCTGCCTTTTTGAAAGAAATGCAAATGTTGCCAGATATTTTAACATTATCTACACTTCAAGATAATATTACAGACTCAACCGATGTTTGATCACAAGAGATACAAGGTCAAATGATATAAGACAAACTTAAGGATTATTTCTGAGAATGTTCCATTTGATTTATTTATAATAAATTGAATGACTAAAGCATTATTTTCACCAGGATATTGAAGTGTGACCCTGTATGCACTGATTAGAAACTTTGAAGCAGAAAATCGATATTAAGCCAGCCCAAAAATTCAGATCTGCCTTACTAAATTTTCACGTTGTTTTGTACAGTGAAATTAACAAGCTATTAAATAAATGAAAGAATAATTTGACTTACATTATGCACATACCCTGCTGGCGGGGACTGAATTTACTAATACAACCAGTGTAGACCAAGATCAGCCAGCACATTAGTGCAATCTCATTATGGCCTACCCTGTTCACCATTCATTCAGTACATACTACAGGATTTTCTCTAAAATCATGAATGATTGTGTCCAAATTGAAAGATGGATAAGTCCATTTAAGATATTTAGCATGGTAAGGCTTAAAGATTAAAACAATGAAATTATCAAATAATTGAAATTTTATTCTAACCACTTCATTGTAGGTTGGATGGGTTGAATCTTTTAAA
>NW_026854430.1:0-67652 GCF_026571515.1 Ruditapes philippinarum | reverse complement strand
AACCTAAAACGGCAAGTTGGAAATATCTTAAGTGCTATCTTTACTAATGGCTTTATAATTTCCACACTTACTTATCAATACAAAGCACATGATATTGCCAAGTTATATAACTGTGTCATCCATATTTCCCAGTTATTTCCCTTTTTTCACTTTGAAAATAGGGCCTTGTCTGGTTAACCTATTTCGGCAAGTTGGATTTATCTTAAATTTCTCCTAATTGCTTAATTTCTTTACTGATATCTTTCATATTTAGTAGGTGGATACCTTTGATGGTCCTCCAATTTTTTTTTTGAGTAAGCAGTCTCTAGGGTCAAGGTCAAGGTCACTGGTTTAAAAAATAAATATAAACCTTTTTGCTCATACAGCCTTTAATTTTTAGTTGATGTCTTAGTTTAATACAAACACCTCCTTCTTTGGGTGTAGTATGGGGTCATTTGGGTCAAGGTCAATGTTACCAATGTCAAGGTCACCAATGTTAAAAATAGATTTTTACATTTTTACAGGTGTATTGACCTTATTCTATAGACAGATATTATTTATAATTGATAGAAACATAAAACTTTGATGTAGTTAGTGGTCAGTTGGGTCAAGGTCACCAGTGCTAAAATAGATTTTTACACATTTGCTCATACAGCCTTTATTAAGTGACAGATATATTTTATATTTGGTAGGAAGATAACTTGCATTGTATTCATACTTTTGGGGTAGGGATCAGTGGGTCAAGGTCACTTGTGCTAAAAATAGATTTTTACACTTTTGCCCATACAGCTTTTATTTATTGACAGTTGTATTTCATATTTGGTACGAAGATAACTTGCTTGGTATTCTTCCTTTGGATGGAGTAAGGGGTCAGTTGGGTCAAGGTCACTTGTGCTAAAAATAGATTTTTACACTTTTGCCCATACAGCCTTTATTTATTGACAGATGTATTTCATATTTGGTAGGAAGATAACTTACATGGTATTCTTCTTTTGGATAGAGTTAGGGGTCAGTTTGGTCAAGGTCACCAGTGCTCAAAATAGATTTTTACACTTTTGCCCATACAGCCTTTATTTAATGACAGATGTATTTCATATTTGGTAGGAAGATAACTTGCATGAAGTTAAATATTTTTCAACTTCACAAGTCAGAGCAATGACTTGGCAACTTATATTTTTCACAATTACAAAATGCCATGACTTTGTCAAGTTATAAAACTTGTGTTTACAATTTTTTGGCGATTTTTCTGTCCATAACTGAGTGAATGGGTAAACATTTTTTGAAGTATTGCTACTGACAAGAATCTGAGCCGGGGGCATTTGTGTTTAACAAACACGTTCTTGTTTTTCTTAAAATCGTTTAGTTGGGAAGTAAAAAGGTGGTATGAGTTTAGATGTTTGGGAAAATTGCATGGCTTAAAAGACATTTTATTTGGGAAGTGGCCTTTTATAATCAAAGAAGAATTTATAGGCCTTTGTTGTATGAGGAGAAAAATTACTGGACTATAATTCTAGTATCTATCAATGTCTCAATAAAACTTTATACCTACTATATATGTATACATTGCCATTCAGAGCAAAACTGGGAAAAATTGTTCTCCACAAATCAAATTTGGTACAGTGCTAGAAATGATTTTTAATTGATTAAAGTTTTACAGCAATGATGTTGAAATCGAAACTCAGATACATGTATATGTGATTTCTTTATGTTACTATTCTCATTCAGGTTGAAAAGGGCTTGTACTAACTTGATTTATGAAAATATTTATATGCAAAAGGCATTATTTTGTATTATCATAATTTAGCAATGTTTACTACTGTATGTATCCAATGAAATCTACTCATTTCCTTATGTATATTTTTCCTGTAATCAAATAGAATAACATAATGATATCATATTTTTAAACTGCTTTTTTAACTGATTAAAGCTTAGCAACTGTGATAAAAGTCCTAAGGTAATTGGTGATTATTTATAGTTCCAGAAGAACCAGTGACTATAAAAAAGGTAGGACCTCCAAAAGGTCGTGAGATAATTCAGTATGAAGACATGTTCAGTAAGAAATCCACACCAGTTGTTGAAGAGAAGAAGAGTACAGTCAGGCTGACAAAATCTGCCTCAGAGAGTGTAATAAGACCTCGGTTTTACAGCTAAACAGGGGACCACCTAAGGTAACTTTATGTTGCAACTAGTGTTGTTATATTTTTCTTGTCCTTCGGGATCATTGATACCAGCACTATTAAGTGTTGAGAATTGAGTACCGCTCAAGCCGGTGCTAGGGGGGCGTGAGGGATGTTGCACATATTCATTAACCCTCATGTACAGACTCGATCAAACCGAGTCTGCAATTCTCTGGTAATTTTGTTGTGATTAATACTTCCGAGGGATCACTTTGTTTCCAGATTTTTATGTTTTAAGTTTATAAAATATATTATTTTATGCATTTATAAAGTTATATTAAAACTGTTTTGAAGAAGAGTTAGGTGTTAGAATATTTAGACCTAAACCTGCTGTATTTTAGCTCCCCTGTCACAAAGTGACAGGGTGAGCTTTTGTGATCACTTTTCGTATGGCGTCCGTCCGGCCGTCCGTAAACTTTTACTTTAAATGACATTTCCCCATATACCACTAAGTCAATTTCATCCAAACTTCACAGGAATGTTCCTTTGGTGGTCACCTTTGAAAATTGTTCAAAGAATTTAATTCCATGCAGAACTCTGGTTGCCATGGCAACCGAAAGAAAAAACTTTAAATATTTTTCTTTTAAAAAACCCTAAGAGCTAGAGCTTAGATATTTGGCATGAAACATCTTCTAGTGAGTGTCTACCAAGTTTGTTCAAATAAAAGCCCTGGGGTCAAAATTGGCCCCGCCCCAGGGGGTCATTGATTTTCCCTATATGCATATAGTAAAAACTTAAAAATAGGTCCTCTTTTAAAGAACCCAAAGAGCTAGAGCTAAGATATTTAGCATGAAACATCTTCCAATGAGTGTCTACTAAGTTTGTTCAAATAAAAGCCCTGGGGTCAAAATTGGCCCCGCCCCAGGGAGTCATTGATTTTCCCTATATGCATATAGTAAAAACTTAAAAAATCTTTTTAAAGAAATCAAAGAGCTAGAGCTAAGATATGTAGCATGAAACATGTTCTAATGGGTGTCTACCAAGTTTGTTCAAATAAAAGCCCTTGGGTCAAAATTGGCCCTGCCCCGGGGTCATTGATTTTCCTTATATGTATATAGCAAAAACTTAAAAATCTTCTTTGAAAAAACCCAAACAGCTAGAGTTTAGATATTAAGCATGAAACATCTTCTAGTGAGTGTCTACAAAGTTTGTTCAAATAAAAGCCCTGGGGTCAAAATTGGCCCTGCCCCGGGGTCATTGATTTTCCTTATATGTGTATAGCAAAAACTTAAAAATCTTCTTTGAAAAAACCCAAATAGCTAGAGTTTAGATATTAAGCATGAAACACTTCTAGTAAGTGTTTATAAAGTTTGTTCAAATAAAAGCTCTAGGGTCAAAACTGGCCCCGCCCCAGGGGTGTCATTGTTTTTAACTATATGTGTATAGAAAAAACTTATAAAATCTTCTTTTAAAAAACCCAATAAGGTAGAGCTTAGATGTTTAGCATGAAACATCTTCTTACGGGTGTCTACCAAGTTTGTTTCAAATAAAAGCCCTTGGGTTAAAATTGGACCTGCCGGGGGGGGGGGGGGGGGGGAGATCATTGTTTTTCATTATATGTGTGTAGTAAAAACTTATTAACATCCTGAAACATCTTCTAATGGGTGTCTTCCAAGTATGTTCAAATAAAGCCCTGGGGTTTAAACTGGCCCCGCTCTGGGGGCCTATATACAGGTGAGCGACCTCAGGGCCATCATGACCCTCTTGTTTAATAAAAGCCCCACCTGAAGGTTGGTGGCAGGAGAACAGAAGGTCCTTTTACTTTGAAAGGCAACAGGACTTTGTTATAATTAGCTGTAACATTAACACCTATACTTATTGTCCTCCGGTGACTGACGTAGGTTTTATGACCTCATTCGTCATTTTATTAACAACAGTGCTTGAATTGTCATCAATCTCATCTTATGAATAGATCAAGAGGAAAAGTTATACAGCAATGAAATTGAAAAGTTAAAGTAGAGATTTTACAGGAATATATCATATTTATGTAATGTTTGCAGGTGGAAGTAAAAGATGCCACTGTAAAGACATTTGCAGAAATCATGGCGGAGAAGAAGAGGAAACGATTGTTAGCTCAACAAGAAAAACCATATACACCAATATCATTTGATGATAAAGGTAGGAATATTATTATATTTCTATAAAGTGTAACATGGAAAAACTATATATAGCTATTTCATTTGATGTGTTGAAATAACTGAGATTTGATAAAATGGATACATTTAACAATATATCTAAAAGTTATTTTGGATATTGAAAATTTATTATTAATTAAATACAAGGTCCTTGAGGTAATTTTTCCTATCATAGTTTCTTCTTTGTATATTCAAAATCACTTAATCCCCAAAAAAGAAAGGGAGATGGCCAAGTGGTTTAAAGGTGTATGTGTCTTTCAAATCAGGGAATATGGTTTTGAGTCTTTTTCACAACCATAATTCCTTGTATGAGACCAATACTGGTTAGTTCCAGGAAGTGGATTCGAAAATGATTAAAAGAAGCTTTAAATCTTTTGTAAAAATCAGCTTTAATATGCACATATTGTGTGTTAACAACTAAAAATTTGGCACATGGATTATATATTCTCAAAGAATTAAGACCTGTTTTGTCTATAACTTATTATTTGTATTTCAAATCCTTTTATCCCTGCATAATCGTAAAAGGCGACCAAATGGTTCTAATAACTGGAAACTATGTATCTATTGGCTTTAGCAGGTAGGATAGTTTTGACCCCTGGTGTTGCTTTAAGTTTGTAACACCCGAGGTTAGCAAAAATCATCTTTCCTGTTTTGGCGCCATATGACGTATATTATGTCGGTGCGCTGTATAACCAAATAAATCAAACTTACTCAATATAATCAATATTTCTGCATAGTTGTGTATATTTTATTTAATTTCTATAGAATATATTAAGCAACCTCCATATCTTCTATTCAGTGTTCATACAATGTTTAAATGTGTTTCAGAATCATCACAAGGAAGTATATCAGCAGATGACAGGCTATCACCTACACCATCACAATCCACAATATCATCCAGCATTTCTAACATCTCTAGTCCAGTAAAAACATTGTCTCAACCACCAAGTGCTTCAAATACAGAAAAAACTGAAACGAAATCTCGCTGGAAAAAACGCAAAACGAGCATTCCAGAAGTTTCTGCACCGGAAAAAATTATTACAGAAACTCAGAAAAATAAATTCGAAATCACAAAAGATAGTAAACTTTCAAGTGAATCAGATATGTTTGTAGTGGATAAAAGTGAAAAGGTGGATGAATCTGGATTTGACGAAGAATTTACCTCACTAACATCTGTATCACCTGTGAAAACTGAGCCATCTAATACTTTTAATGAAAGGTAAGGCTGTTTTAACCCTGAACCTGCTGAATTTTTAAAATTTTTGGAAAAATCCATTATCATAGGATTCATACAGTCTTAAAAGGTGCTTAAATTTGAGTCCCTTTCTTAAAAAGTGCTTTCAAATGTAAAAAAGTGCTTAAAAGTCCTTGAAATTGATTACTGTCTTGAAAAGTGCTTAAAAAGTGCTTAAATTTGCTGAAAATATGCTTGTAATTGATTGAATGACATAGTATTAATAAAAATCAACAGTTAACAAAATCAAAAAAATGATCCAATTCAGTATCAAAATCATTGAATTATTTCCTCAAGGTAATAGTAAGTTGACAAATTGCAGTTGTTTTGGACTAATTTGTATTTGATTCACCCTTTGTTGTTCTTCTATAAAAGCTTAAAATTTTGGCAAGAAAATGTGTATAATTCAAGAAAATGGTGAATAAACTATCCTTGGGTTGAATAATGTTTTGAAATATGTGCAACAAATGTGCTTAAAAATGGGAATACGTGCTTAAATAGTGCTGAAAAAGTCCTTGAATTTTGGCATTGGATGTCTGTATGGAGCCTGTATCAATTTTGGATGTGCACTCTGGTCTGGCTCTATACTGGTGATAAAGGCTAATCACTATAAGTTTTATCAGCTTAAGGGCTAAGCCAAGGAAGCTTTTGAGTGTTGATGGTTTTATAATTTGCTCGTGTTTTTTTTATGTACAAATGGCCGCTACACACATTGTTGTAATTATGCTCTGATTGGCAGACAAAGATTAAAGGGACATTATGCCTCAGATATTTGATTTATTAAATTCTGTAGAAATGTCAAACATGAGTTTAATAATGTTTAAACAATGGATTTAGAGCATGATAGATGTTTATCAGCTGAGGAAAGTAGCACTGAATGTGCAGTAATGTGTCCTATAAGTAATAAAATGTAAACAAAGTAGTAATTTTACTTCCATACAAAATACTGATTCATAACAATGCATTTTGACATGGATTAGAGAAGAAATAAGTCTGCTGTTATTAACATTATATTCTATTGTTTTAAAAATCTCTTCTTCTACTCATGTTTCCTTATTTTCTGTCACAGTAAAAAAGGGAGAGAAGAGAAGAAAAGCATATCGGAGAGTTTTATGGACTTTGAAGACGATTTACTCAACATGGATGATGATGACGACATAGATCTCGAGCTGGATGGTGGCGGCAAGGATACTGATGAACTAATGAGAGAAATTGATGAAATGCTCTCTTAAAATTACAACTTTGTTTAACGGTTAATGTGATGTGTAAGCATTCTATAATGACAGTTGCTCAAATGCTATGACTAAAGATGAGCGAAGACTGGAGAGTAGTGTTTCATTTGATGATAAAGAGAAAGAGATTGCTAATGCTATAGAAAAAGAGATTGTAATAGGTTTAGAAGTTTACATTTTGTAGATAGTCACAGTGCTTCTTTGCATACGGTCTGAGTGCTATTTTAATGCCTATTATATTTTCTGTCTGAAACTTCTGTACACAACACCAGTGTTATACTTTGTTAAAATGTAAATAAGACCTCATTCTTCTTGCCCAGGACTGAAGGCCATTTTGAACTAGGCTTAATTTGTATATTTATATTTCATGAAGTATTTTAGTTAGATGAGATACTAATAAAAATGACATTTAAAATTTTGTTGAGTTGCACGTCCGATGAAAGTTCAAGAAAGAGATTTAGCACTTGGTTAATAATAATTATAGCAGCAATTTAGACATGTTTCCAATGTATTTGAATGCCTGCATGCTATGTTATTGGTCAGTTGTACTTACCACAAAAAAACAACAACAACCAGTCATGGATATAGGACATCTTTTAAAAATTTCATGATTTTATTAAAAAAATGTGCTATAGGAAAAGTGTTAAATTTTCTGATGAATTATTATGAAATAAAAATTTGTTAATATGATTAGAGGCCATAGAGGCTATTTATATATATATTTTTATTGGTTAAGATGAAACTAAAGTGAATAGTTTTAGAAAAGCTTAATTTGTGGACACTTAAATAACTTTGGGATAAAAGTTGATTTTTTTTAAAGAGATTTTTGTCATTATTTTATAAGTTGATTTAATAAGTGAATTCTGAGAATTTAAGTTTATAGATTAGAAGAAAAAAAAAGACAATGACTAATTGTGAATGAAATAAAACAACACCAAAAAAACCAACAACAACACTAACTTATGTTGTTATTTAAAAAAAAAACAAAAAACAAATTGATATGCTCAAATCAACCAATATGATGTGTTAAATTGTTATATATTTTTTTCTTCAATTTTAAGATTGTCAAACAGTGGTTGATGGTTACATGGTATATGAAGTACCCATTGCATTTCATCTGTTATAGACACAGAATTTATAAACCTTTATTCATATGTTTTCATGAAACGTTTGTGTGCAATACATTAAGCAGATATGATTTTGAGAAACACAAAGAACTGTTTTAACATGTCTATGTGCTTAATTGTCAGAGCTACTTTGACAATAAAAAAAAAAGAAAAAAAAAGTAGTTACATGTAAATAGTGTCTAACTTTGCAAGACATTTACTCTATGTGTACGTTTGTTTAATTTACTGGCAACCTTTGATATAGTGCAATCTTTCAAGAGAGTATGAATTATTAATGTATACTTTAAAATTACAAATAATTAATTGATGAAATTGAATATTGAATGACGTAGATAGCCATGTCTTCACAGTCTGTCTATGGTTTATTAAAGGCCAGCTGAATCTGGTGGAAATAACGTTTTTCCTATGACACAATTGTAAAAAAATCAATTTCTGTATAGATTATGGAAAGATGAATTATACATAATTGTGAATAAAAAATAAAAGAAAAATTTTGCGTCTTTCTTTTAATTTTGTTCCCTTCTCTATTTTTTTTGAATGCTTGATAAAGTTGGTATTTCAAGGGAAAATTAACAGATTTAATATCAACCGATTTTAGTCTCTGTCTGAAAGAGGCTCTTAAGAAGAGGAAAATATATCCTTCATTTATTTCCAAATTTGAAAGAAATAAATATAAGGACACTAGCTTCTAAACCACTTGGCCATTTTCTGGATTATCTGTCAAGGTATAGCCTTTTGGTACACTGATTTGAACTACTATTTATTTATTTATTTATTAGAGTTTCAATAATGATAATGTATAATTCAATCATTCAATCAATGTACAATGCAATATATGACAGTTGCATACATATAAAACCTTTCCGGATACTTTTCTAACAGCCCTCGTATATGAAACCAATCAAATATTTGATTCACTAGAGATACTATATAATTATCAACACTACATGGGTGAAAGTTTTCAGGACTATTCCTGAAGTTCAGGATTTTCAGTCTCCTTAAAGCCTTCTACTTCCTATGTAAAACTATAGAAAAACTGCTAAATTCAGGATTTTCAGGATTTTTAAAATTTCCAACTTTCACCCATGACACTATCCCATATTTCCAAGACTTCTCAAGCAATCACCTTGATATGGGACCAAGTTAAAAAATCTAAATTTATATACTTCTAATACAAGTTCATTCTTGATATAATTATAAGAAATCATCATGAAAGGGGAGTTAAAATATCCACATACTAAAATTTATATATCTCTAACCTCATTCTGAATGATATTTTAGTATTTTCAAGTAATTTGTTATCTTCTTTATCGATTTCCATGATTTGCTTTTGATAGATCAAATTTTTATCGTTATATACTTTTAATGTTCCATTCTCTAAGACAATAATTTCATGAATTGACGCTTTCAGCTTCCATTTTAAGTTCAATTTTTGTTTGAAAATAGAGGTATTGTTACAGTTATGTCGCCATTGCCGTTGCCGTCCGAAAACTTTTAACTTTGATCACAACTTTTTAAGTTCTTGGTTTGTCGTCTTCATTGCGCCTGGTCTTAAATGAAACATTAATCTCCAAAAAATTATTTCCAGTCCCGCCATTTAAAAAACCGTCAGTGGTGTCCCTTTAATAAGCAGGTTAATTAATTCTTATTAACTACAAATTAGAAAAAGAAAAACGGTCAGATCCTTTAACACGGAGTTATGGCCTTTGATTAGTTTAAATGGGCACATTTTGTTTAAAATTTTGCAGGTTATTAAAAGAAAATAGTTATCGATTGGTCAATATTCTCACGTTTTACGGAAGCCGTGCTATCACGTGCTAATATCCGTGTGTTTTGGGAAATCTTCAAGAACCTTTCAGTATAATGGAGGCTATTGACTTATCTCTTCACCTCGGTGCGTGCACGTCGCAGAGAAGGCACAGAACATAGGCAGAAGATTTGGAGCTTGGCTGATCTATTACTACCAAGGACTCAATGACTGGTTAAACACGAGCACTGTTAAATTACATATAGGGCCAAGCTACCCCTTTGTCGCTGGGAAGTTATAAAGATACGTTTGTATTTTTTAGTATGTATTCTGATGATTTCTTTTAATAAATGCCAAGCATTTTCTTTAATACTCTTAGCTCGGCAATCGTGTGAAGAGAGAGGATATAAAATTTTGCGAAGAAACTAAATGAAACTTAATTAGTTTGTGAACGCGTTTATCTATGTTCGAAAAGTGTTTAATTAACCAATGAACTTATGTTTAAGAGAGCTGAACCAAATTGTTGCATCCAAAGTTTCAAAACGTTTCATTTCGATACATAGTATTACATATAAAATATAACGGTTTTAGAATTATATACCTGAATCTGTGATCAAATGCATTATGCTTAAAAATTGTGAGCTATTTGTATAGTCATACCTGTTGTTTCTGTTTTGCATGGTTGTATGTTTTATGATGTTGCCATGTTTATCAATCCCATGTGAGAGAAATGAATAAAATACACTTTACTTCTTTGTTGAATTGTGAATTTTAAGCATTCTTTAAAGCTGTATGCCTCCAGATGAGCGAAAATATTTCAATAAAAACAAATTTGAGAAAAATGTACTAAGATTTTAGGAAAAGTAAAAATATTCAAGATTCAAGAAGATTCAAGTAATAATTTACATGTTATGTGCGATTAATGACTGATTATTCAGTATTTATGATTAAATTTCTACTGCGTTACTAACGCAGTAAGAGCAATTTTTGCATATTTTGTCCTCTTTTTCATAATTTACGTGGGCTGTAAGTGCCATTGATAATTTGCAAATTGCTTCCTTTTGGTTATTTCACTAAATACTACTTTTAAACACATTTTCAAAATTTTCATGAAAGTTAGCATGAATCTGGAGGCGTGTTGCTTTAATGTTGAATAAGTAAAGTTGACATGAGTGTTACAGCTAACTTGATAACTGATAGAAAGAAAGTAAACAATGGGATAGAAGAGGAAATGGTTATAGGTTCATAATGTGGTTCTTTTGTAGATGGACATAATGCTTTTTTCACGTGGTCTTAGTTCACGTTTTACATACCAAATGTGAATTATTCCGTCTTTTGATCACTTCTGTACATATCATCAATCTGATACTTTGTTAAAATATAAATTAAGTAGATGGCCATTGGTACATTTATTTGATTACTTAGTAAAAGTGTTATTGACATGTCAAATGTGACCCATTTCCACTTTTTAAACCTTCGGTACAAAAAAGATATGAATAAGATCGCATTTAAAATACACAGGACAACAGTAGATCTTTAACGATAAGCCCTTCATATGAATTGTTTTAGGTATGTGAAATACTAATAAAAAAGCCATTTAACACTTATTGAATAGCACATCAATTAGGTTTAGGAAAGAGTTTTAGCACTTGATTAATAATAATAACAACAAGTTACTCGCTGTTTTTGAATGCCTGTATGCAATATTAATAATTAACCCTGGCAGCAAACAACTATAAATGATGGATGTATGAAATTTTTCAAAAGTTCAGTATTTCATTCAAATATTCAAGTGCTATAGTAGAATTGTAAATATAATGTAAATTTTTATAACGTTTAAGAAATCTTTGGTGCTTGTTACCTGAAAAAGTAGCGATAAATGTAAAATTATTTGCCATAAAAATATCAAAATGTAAACAAAGAAGTATTTTGACTTCCATACAACATACTAATATTTATTGCCTGAAAAAGATGGTTTCAGTATTTGGCTTAAAGGTAACTTTGGGTACTATAAAAGTACACCAAAATCAAGATTTTGAGAAATAAAAATAAAAGTATTTTTGAGGCATAGTTGGCCTTTAAGGACCACACGAAAAGAAACAAAAGATAATACTTTTGAATAACTTAAATAACTTTGGAATTGTTTTTTTTTAAGGTTTTCGTCTTATTAATTTGTTGATTTTATTTGTGAAACCATAGACTTTAAAGAGAAGAATATAATTGAAATTAGTATAAATAATTATGATGAATTTCAAAATTGTTGCTGCTAATTTTGAGAAAATTATAAACCGTGATGTATGTAACGTGACAGAGCCCAGTCGATGACCATTGGAATACCGCTTTTGATTTGAACAGATTAGGTTAAAGTCACAGCGAAATCCTCAAACTCCCTCAGCCACACGTTTGTGAAACATTTTAATCATAACATAATTTTATGCATTAGTTATTACTTCTTGCGCTTGAACTGTACAAAACATACACACGTATGTATATGTGCCAATGTTAAAGTGAAATAAGTGTCATATGGGCACATTTTCATTTTGTTTTTATTTTTATGAACTCTGTGTTTATACAGAAAGAAAGAAACAACTGAAGAAAGAAAAAGAAAGAAAGAAAAGATACTATCTTCTTTGCCGTTGTACCGGTTTCGAGCAATTTTACTTGAATATTGCCCAAGGATTCTCCTGCATAGCGTTTTAATAAATATTTGATTGACTACATCCAGTGCATAAAAGTTAACGTAGTCCTTAAAGATAATTTTGACAAATTAATGCTTGATGAGAGGTTTTGTAAATTAACGCTATTTATAAAATTATCCATAAAATAATTAGCTACTTCAGGGTTATAATCTATTTCAATGATTTTCAAAGATAAATACGTTCAGTAAGTTCAAGTTACATCTTACCGTCAATATAAATGTTTCTTATATGTTTCAAAAAGGTACTAAACATAAATCTAATTTGTCAAGTTTTTATTTTATCATTTCATGTTTGTTCTATTATTTTTTAAGTGACTTGCAAGTTTATTTCAATTGATGTCATTTTGGTAAGGTATTGGACATTTTATTATTTTACGTATGAAATTATTCGTTTTGTTTATTGGAATGAAATTAATTCAAAAGATCAAAGAACTCTAAGGACAAAATATATAACGACATACCACTGCCACGCGGAGAGGACGGTAATTTATACCTACAATTAAAGGTAGTTTTCTTGATGAACGATTGGTCGTTTACATTAAACATTATGTGACATTATGCCCATCCATGGGTAGATATAGAGTGATCAGGTGAAAGTCAAAATAAGTTAACATTTTCTCATTATTCCTTTCAATTTTATAATTTACTACACATGAACGATAATTAACTCACTAGGCTCTGTGAAATGTGTGTAATTATCCGTCGGAATGTATATGTAACTTTCAATTTATAAAACGAGTGGGGCAGTCTATCTATGTAGCAGGTGATTGGAACTGTCGTATTGGTAATAAACCTGACTACATTGTTTGTGACAAAAATATTAGAAATTATGACCCCCGATAATCACCTTGTCAGGGCCTCGCTTGATAATTTGTGCAATACATGCGGTCACAAAATGCTTGACTTGTGTAAAGCAACCGGTTTGCGGGTAGCTAACGGGAGATTAGGCCAGTTAGATAATTCTTGTGGTTTTACCTATTATAGCCGCGGCGCGCATAGTGTAATTGATTATTTACTTCTAAAAGAGCCCGATTTTGATACGCTTAGTATGTTCGAAATTTGCCCCTTTAATATATTTAGTGATCATGCTGCTTTGAGATTAGGTATGCGAGCGATTAAACCATTAACGGAGGATATTGTTAATAACAATGAATCTCGCGTTCACACAGTTTACAAATGGAACACGGAACACAAAGAAATCTTTCGGCGCGGCCTTATAGCTAAATTACCCGATCTAAATAATCTTATTGTAAGTGCGGATTGTAGTGATTTAAGTAATAGAAAGAGCACCGAAACACGAGGCTATCTGATTTGTACGAGGGGGCGTAGCCCCCGAGTATAAATCAGATTGCCGAGTGTTTGGGTGTTCTTTCTCTTTTGTATCATAGTCAAACATGACAGCACGTTCCCTGTTGTCATAATATGAAACCCCAGAAAAAATTAACCAATGAACGAGCATTTGAATATGATATTTCTGCCCCATTTCCCTTTCTCTGCCGTCACAATATGTAAACCCCAGCAAAAATAAACCAATCAACGGGCATTATCTGGAGTGCGGGTAACTGATACCCGCACTCCAGTTACCGCACTGTGCATGTATATGTATACGATTTAACTCTGACACTTTTTCAACAGAAAGGTCCCCAAACTATGATACAAATAGAATAGATTACACAGTGGATATGTTTACAAACATCATTTCGGAAGTTGCGTCGCCTCTGTTCAAACGTGAATATAAAAATAATGTACCCTCCCAAGCAAATCTAAATATATGGTATGATAAGGAATGTGTCGACCATAAGATACTTTATAAACGCGCGTTGCACAATTATAACAGTAACCAGTCCGAAATAAATAGAATTGAACTTTGCAAACAGCGTAAAACGTATAAATATATAGTGCGCAAGAAAAAATGCGCTTACAAATTGAAAGAAGGTAGGAAGCTTTCGGAGTTAAGAAAAAGTAAACCGCGTGAGTTTTGGAAATATTTTAAATCTAATAATCAGTCATGTCAAAATGATATAACAGTAGAGCATTTTAAAAATTATTTTTCAGATTTGTTTAATAATATTCCGACAACTGTTATAAATGAGGTTGAAAATTTTAACGATAATAATGATTTAAATTTACATGATCCTACATACGGTGAGCTTAACCTACCTATCACACTATCACACTAGGGGAGGTAACCGCTGCAGTCAAGCGACTCGGCCGAAACAAATCGCCATGTCCCAGTGACAATATTTTAAATGAATACTTAATCGAATCGATTGATATCATTGGAGGCCATCTAACAGATCTTTTTAATATTGTTTTTAATTCAGGTTATTTCCCAGATATATGGGCACAAGGTTATATAATACCGATCCACAAAAAGGGAAGTAAAAATGACCCTAACAACTATTACACTTTTGAGTAACCTTGGAAAATTATTCACTGGTGTGTTAACAGCTAGGGTTGAGAAATGGTTCGAAAGTTATAATATTCTATCTGACGCCCAGTTCGGTTTCAGAAAGGGTCACAGCACTGTAGATGCTATATTTGCATAACATAACCTCATAGAGCATGTTATTTCGCAAGGGTCACGTTTGCCATGTGCATTTGTAGATCTACAAAAGGCTTTTGACTCCGTTTATCGACAAGCACTGTGGTTTAAATTGTATCATCTTGGGTTGGATGGAAAACTTTTAAAATGTTTAGGTCTATGTATAATATAGTTAAGTCTTGTGTTAAACATTCTGATTCCTATTCTGACTTTTTCAATATTTCCATTGGATTGAGGCAAGGCCTAAATAATTCGCCAGTCATGTTTGCCCTTTTTCTTGAAGACTTGGAACTTGTCCTGCAAGGATCCATTAAATCAGGTTTATCTATTTATGATATGTGCCTTATCATACTGCTATTCGCCGATGATATGGCAATTATTGGCCATTCTGTTGAAGATTTGCAGGCCAGTTTAGACAAATTATACGAGTACTGCCAGTACTGGGGCCTACAAGTTAACACATCTAAGACCAAGATAGTGGTGTTTCGTGGTAGGGGTGGGCTAAAATGTAATGAGCGCTGGCATTTCAATAATGTGCCTCTAGAAATAGTTAATGACTTCAACTACCTAGGGGTGGTGTTTAATTATACCGGCTCATTCGTATTAAATAACCAGTACATAGTCGGAAAGGCCTTAAAAGCCTCAAATATACTGCTAAATAATATAAAACAATATGAACTTAGCCCTTCGATATCGCTTCAATTGTTTGATGCTTTTGTGGGATCTATCTTCAAACTATGCCTGCCCGGTTTGGGGCTTCACTATTGTCGTATAACGGAGGAAGAACTCACGGATGTTACATACTTTTAATATACAAATACAAACACACATGTGAACGAGTTGAATACCAAAACTGAACTCCCCTACTCTGACATTTGAGAATAGTATATATAATATCAACCTGTCCTAAGGACATTTTATAATGTATATCAATACACACGTTTTAGAGTTACATATATAAATCATCTTGACATAAGCTAGTCCGTATGCATCTCCTGCACTATAATACTCATAAATCATGTCATGTTCCATAGTGCACATTAAGAAATAAAACCCTAATATATGTATATACATGTTGACTTGTCATTCTTTTTGAATATAGCATGTATGACTAATTAGCCTGTGCAACCAGCTATACGACAATACCTCCATTACTTATAAAAAAAAATATTTAAAAAAAAAAAGTATTGAACAAATTATTATTTAATATCAAACATTTCAAACTCGTTCTAACAGATTATAAAAATCTAAAATCTAAAATCAACTTGACATCTGTTTTACCCTTAAGGTAATATCCGGTCAGAGATGTCCGGTCAGAGATGTTATCTAACGACTTTTTATTACTTTATCTTTTAAAGAAAAAAACGCCTTAGGAAACAATATTCGGAAATATCCGCTCAATATTTTTTCTTGTCACTTTTAAAAAGTTTTCGGATACTGCAGTCGGGTAAGTTATAATTTACTTCAACAATTTTGTAATGTTTTTAATAAGTAAAAAAAATAATTATTGTTAAATGTAAAGATAATCTTTTCGAAATTTTTAATCAGTTAATATAACTGTTATTCTACAAATAATATTAAAGTGACATAAGGTAAATATTATAGCTTTATAAGTTTTTCAATAAATAATAAATATTAAATTTCCTTTATTTCATCATAAAAAAAAAAGAAAAAAAAAGTTAATTTCTAGAGATCAAGAAAACATAAAAAACAAACAAATAAGTTAACAATTTTCAAAGAACAAATTATTTTAAGAATATTAATTAGAAAAACTTTAAGGTATAAAATTTAACAGAATTATATGTATGATAAGAGTAGAAAAGATATTTATATACGAAAAAGTTTAAAAAATATTATAACAATTGATAATTGATAAAATGTCCAGGTGTTTCATTTCCTGTAAAACGTGTATTGTGCATGCGCATTGAACACTTCCTGTGACAGGTATGTTTTTTGTAACAGGTACTTGTAACAGGTACTTGCTGACATCAGTATGGCTTGGTCTTCGTGACGTGTCGGGAATTTCAAATCGTTGGTATGTAGCTTTCTAAAGAATAATTTTAAATTGGCACTCATAATTGTTCATAAATGGTTGATGTTGTTGAAGATTCTTTAAAATTTATATATATGTATTTGATATGTGTAAACGTAGACTTTATACACAAGTTGATAAAGTTATATTCGAATATTTATTGGCACATCTGTAAACGCTGTTCTTGTTTCGTCGTTGTAAAAAGAATGTCTTGTATTGAACAATACAACAAAGTGATGATAGATCTATAATTCTTCATTTATGTAGCAATGTTTTTGAGTAATAAGATAATTAAATT
The DNA here is from genome assembly GCF_026571515.1 of Ruditapes philippinarum. NCBI lineage: Eukaryota > Metazoa > Mollusca > Bivalvia > Venerida > Veneridae > Ruditapes > Ruditapes philippinarum. The sequence continues at coordinate 50,448 of NW_026854430.1, read as the reverse complement.
AATAGTTTACTGTTGTACGATTCTCGCAAATGTTTATGTGATATTTATTTTGGATATCTCTGTCGCGCACATAAGAAGTTGTCATCAGTATTTCTCTGGGTTTTTGTTTTTAAGTTTATATAACACATATTCTATTGATAAACGGAAGTTTTCGGCTTCTCTGGTTGAAGACAGGAACAAAAGTTTATTTGATTCCACAATTTTGTTGTTGTTGTTGTTGTTGTTGTTGTTGACGGCTGTGTCAGCATAGTTATATATTTTAAACATCGTAGACGCTTATTTCATATAATTTTACATCGAAGAAGGTGTTTATGGTTATATCTGCATGGTTGTACATCGAATAAGGTGTTTATGGTTATATCTGCTTGGTTGTACATCGAAGAAGGTGTTAATGGTTATATCTGCATGGTTTTACATCGAAGAAGGTGTTTTATGGTTATATCTGCATGGTTTTTGTTGTACATAGTTTGACATCGTAGAGGCTGACTGTAATATTTCTAGTCAGGCGGTGTTTGACTGTACCGGCGAAGTCGCTCGCACCTCTCTGTCTTGACTGGACGACAAGTGATCGTTAGACCAATATTTTGCATTTTCGTCCGTTGTCAGATCGGTTAATAGATATTATATACAATAAACATAATTTTGTTTCAGATATATGAACAACAAGACAACTGTCATAAAATGCATAGGATAAGAATTCCAATGAAAGATGTTCTCTAGTGTAAGTATCATATTTATGTAATACTTGATATTTAAAAAATTTTTTACTTTTCTAGACATATTTTGTTAGTTTTTTAACTAAGCTATTAACTTTAGTTTTATTTCGACAATAAGACTTATCCCAATTTAAACTTTATTTAATGATTGTGCGTTGACAGTTGAAACATGTATGTATACACATGTTATTCTAATATGAAATAAAGTAAATAATCAATTTGAAACTCATGATTAAGTGCTGTCATTTACTTTGAAATGCATTTTAATTAACCGATCTATTAATAAACATATAGCGAATAACGATCATTTTAAGCAATAATAAAAAAAAATCTAAGATATATAGTTCTAATAAAAACAACTTGAAGATTAATGCAAATGAATACAACCACCAAAAATATAAAGATATATGGTTAAATAATGTAATTTTCTGTTTTGTTTTATATTGTTTTCTTTGAACATATATATTTTCTTCTTTCCATAATTACTATTTACAATGCCTGAGGTCAATTTACCGAAAATTAGTATAGCATATAACACGGAATATAACGTTCTATAACAATTCAGCTAATCCTTGTAAAATCATTTTAAAACTTGATTTCGACCCTTTATCTTTACTTTGTAACTTTGTGTTTACCTTACCAGATACTTGATATCGAGGTTTTACAATACTTTTCTTTTTAGTAGAAATAGAGTTTATAAACATTTCATTATCTGAATCGTTATCATCAGCCATTGAATCTGACTGAATAGCATTATATGTTGCTTGTGACGGAGGATTGCTATTTACTTGTATGGAATTTGAGTCTGATAATTCTGAATCAGTCTGCGATTGCATTTCTTCTGAATGTGCATTACTTTGAGCATTTTCATTATTTGAAATTTGTTGTTGTTGTCGAAGATGTTTCTGTAATTCGGCTAATGGAATATCATCTTCACTATCAGAATTTGACCTTTCTTTTCTAACATTCTTAGCAACTTGGGGTAATACTGATTCTGGTATTTCTGAAGCATCATCAGTATCGCTATTTTCAGGTGTAACTACAAATGTGGCATTTCTTTTTGGTCGGCCAGTATTATCTGCTTTTGGTATTGACCAGTCATTAATATTTGCAAGCCTAATTTGTTCTGCATGGACTTTAACTGTTGAATTGTCAAATTGATTTTTTATTATATAAGTTAATGGTGACCTTTTCTCCATAATTCTATAAAATGGCTTCCAATTCACATCTAGTTTGCTTCTCTTACGAAAAATTTTTATAAAATACGGGATCGCCTATTTCAAATTTGATATCTTTTGCGGTCTTATCTGCATAGCTAGCTTGTTCGCGTTTTGCTTTTTTAAGGTTTTTATAAACAGATAGAAAAGTATTATGTTGTTCTTGTAATGCAATTTTGTGATACTCTTCGCCATGAAAGCGCTGCCTTGGTTGTAGCAACAGGTCAACGGGTAATATGGCCTCACGGTTATATAACAAATAAAATGGACTATGCTTTGAAGTCCTAGAGACATTGAATCTAAGTGCGGCTAGTGTCATGTTAAGATGAATATCCCATTGTTTGAGATTTCCCTGGATTCTTTTAGCTAAGATATCATGTATGACATGGTGAGAACGTTCATTTTTTCGCGTTTCCGGCAGCATGATAGGTAGTTGTACGCACGTGATCAATTCTTAACTCTTTAAGTGTTTTCTTTGAAAGCATTACTTGTGAATTCTGATCCATTGTCAGTGACAATTTGTAATGGACATGCGTATCTAGGGTAAATTTCTTCTAATAGTAAATGTATAATTGTATCAGTACTTTTGTCAGCAGTAGGGAAACACTCGGGATAACCACTGTAAAGGTCAATAAAACAAATAATGTAGCGGTTACCACTCATTGTTTTCTCATAGGGCCCAATAACGTCTATACTCATGGTCTGGAATGAATACATTGGTACTCTTGTTTCGCCCATAGGTGCTTTTATTTTTGTAAGATTACGTGACTGACAATCAACACATTTAGAAACATATTCATACAATTCTTTGAACATATTTGGCCAAAAATATTTTTGTTTTATTGTTGTAAATAACCTCTGTGTTCCTGGTGACCATTATTTAAATGATATTGAGTAATGACAAGGTGTTTTTAAGTGTTGCGGAACAAACAAATCTAAGATTAGGATTATCATCTACATTTGACAGATAATAAAGAACTTGGTCAATTTCTAAATATTTTGCTCTGCACTGATTTAGTTGGCGGTCCGTGACGTAGTAACATTTTCAGTTCAAGAATAGTTTGATCTTTATCTTGCTCTGAGGCCATATTTAATTTTTTCGAATTGTTTAATATCTTCTACAATTGGCTCTTGAAATTGGTATTCTTTGTTTGCTATTTCTTTGGCATTAAAGTGCGTAGAATCAAAAGCATTTACTTCATAGCTTTCATCAGTTTTCACAGCATGTACATTATCATTATTTGAATTATTACTTGAATTTGAGACTGTTATTTCGAAGGCATTGTCATTTATATCAGGCTCATAAATTTCAATATCGGACTTGTTAGCATTTTTATCATCAGCTGGAGGTCTAGAAAAGAAATCGGCAATTAAATTTAATTTTCCTGGCAAATATTCAATTTTACAGTTATAGGCAGAAATATTTAAAAGCCCAAAGCTGAATTCTTTTGTTTTGCATAGGTGCTTCTAGAAGATATTTTAAAGGTTTATGGTCTGTAAATATAGTAAACTCTGCATTATGTAAATAAACATCTAATTTTTGTAACGCATAATGAATACTGAATGCTTCTTTTTCTATGGTACTGTACTTTCTTTGAGATTCACTTAATTTATGAGATAAGAAGTATATAGGTTTTTCAATACCAGATTTGTCACATTTCTGACTTAAACATGCTCCGACCACTAAATCTGAGGAGTCCGTGTATAGAATATAAGGCTTATTTGGGTCTGGGAATGCTAAAAGTGGAATACGTGTTAACATTTTCTTTAATTGTTCAAAACTTTCTTGACATTCTTTTGTCCATTTAAACAAAACACGTTTTTTCTTGTAAGATTGATTAGAGGTTCAACAATTTTAGAATATTTAGGGCAAAATCTTCTATAAAAACCAGCAGCACCAAGTAAAGATCTGACATCTTTAACACATTTTGGTACCGGAAGTGACCTAATAGCTTTTACTTTTTCTGGGTCTGGTTTTATACCTTCCTGATCAATTATAAAACCAAGGTACTTTGTTTGTTGCTGAATAAAACTGCACTTTTTCAGTTTAAGTTTTAATTTATGCTCTTTAAGCTTTGAAAATACTGTCTGTATATGTGATAAATGTTCATTTAATGACTTCGAAAATATCAGAATGTCGTCAAGATAACTGACAGCAAATGCCTCTAAACCTTGTAAGACATGTGACATGAGTTCTTGGAAAACTCCAGGGGCAGAAACTAGGCCAAAAGGGGTTCGGTTGAACTCAAACAAGCCTCGGAATGTCGTAAAAGCCGTTTTTTCCTTGTCTGATTCATGCACGGGTATTTGCCAAAACCCTGAGCGCATGTCTAGTGTTGTAAAATATTTTGAAGACCCTAGTAGAGTTAAAATATCGTCAATTAATGGGAGAGGATATGATGTTGGCTTTGTAATTTTATTCAATTGTCTAAAATCAACACAAAACCGTTTACTGCCGTCACGTTTCCCGACAATAACAACAGGAAATGAATAAGGGCTATGACTTCTTCTTATAATATTAGCATCTAACATCTCATCGATTGCGTCACTCATAAATTTTCTATTGTTTAAAGGTGTGCGATATGGGCGTAATTTGATTGGAGGATGATTACCTGTTGGTATTTTCATGGTTACAGTATCTGTTTGTGATAATTCAGAATCTTTATTTGCGAAAATATTTCTATTTTTCCTTAAAAAGTCTCTAACAATATTAAAATGCTCTGAAGGTGTATGAAAATCACGTTTGAAATCGTTGTTAAGAGGGGAAGTTTTTTGAAGAGCCTCTGTGACCGAGTTAATGCTCTCAACTTCTGAAACTTTAGCAACTACTGAATCTCGTTTCAATCTTATAGTTTTATGTGTATTATTGACAATCATAATAGGAAATCTTCTATCAGCCGAAAGTTTCATAACAGAATTTGTTATCATAAGACCTGGTTCAGAAGCAATCATTCCAGTTTCTATACTTTTTAATTCATATAATTTATCATTTTCCAAGCCTGGATTTTGTTTTAACTTAGCAGTGCACACATTAACTGTTTGAGGTTTCAGAATAACATCCTGTTTTAATCTAACAATTGATGCAATATGAATATCTTCTTCGAGGGGTACATATGTATTATTAACTCTTAAGCAGCCTAAATCAAAATATAATCTAACGCCATTTTGTGTTAACCAATCACGGCCTAAAATAATATTTCTATTCATTTTAGAAACAACATAGAATTTTTGAGTTGTTTCTGTTTTCCCTATTTGAAAATTTAGATTTATATAACCATCTATATGTAAATAATTTCCGTCAACTGAACATAAATTTATTTTCTGTTTAATAAGTTGAGGGGGATTCTTCAATTTTCTATATATTCTGCGATGCAGAAGACAAACTTCAGCACCTGAATCTACTAACGATCTGTATTTATAGTTTTCTATTTTAATCAAACACGAATTAGGGCTTCCAGCTAATGCTATACTAAATTTTGGTATTTTATCGTTCCTGTCAATGACCCCTTTGTGACAGGAACTTGCTAGTTTTCCTGAAAAAATATTTTGTTTCTGTCGTAAAAATTTTGTTTACGACATTCACGCATAATATGACCAAAATTATTACATTTCCAGCACTTAATCTTTGATTTCAAACTATTATTGCTATTATTTTTCCTAAATCGTGAAAAATTTTGTCGGTGAAATACAGAATATATTTCATTTTTCCTAAATCTACAACTACGCACATGGTGACCTGGTCTCTTACAGTACGCACAAAAATTTCTTGTATAATATTGATTAGAATTATTTGCTCTGTAATTATTGTATTTTGCGTGATTTTGAGAATTAGAAAATTTTACTCTGGCAGAAAATCTAGCTCTGAAATTCTGTTCATTCATTGCGCAAGTAATTGCTTCTTGTAAAGTTTTTGGCTTTTCTCTCATAAGTTTAAGTTTTAAATAATTATGCGCTAAATTATCCGTAAACAATTCTACTAACTGAAGTTCAATAAAACTATTATTTCCTAGTTTATAATTTTCATAAGCGGTTTCAGCACAATTAATAAATTTTTCTCCAAAAATTTGAACACTTTCTCCCAAATCTTGTTTTAAATTTCTCAAAAGATAAAATTCATGATGTAAATCTTTAATTTCCCCAAATCTAGTACTTATTTCTTCTTTTAATTGTTCCCACGAATTACGATGATTATCACGCAAATATCTACATATAAAATCGCTTACAGTCCCTTTACTTGATTGAAATGCAACTAATTTTATTTTATTATCATCCAAACCTTTTAAAACAGCATATTTTTCTATAGATTTTATCCAGTCATTAAAATATTTAGAATTTCCATCAAAATTTTGTACTATTTCTGATAAACCCTGTGTACCTATGACAGTTGAAATATTGTCTAATCTATCCGACAAATTTTCAAAAATTGTAGCTATATCTTGATCTGACATCTTCAAAATTAGCAAATTACAGGTATATAAACGATCACTCACCTTTAATTTTCTATTTCAGGTACTTTGTTGTGTCCCGCTGTCCAAAATCGTCGCTTCGACATCGCTGGTCTAGGGCGCCAAATCAACCGTTGTCGTATAACGGAGGAAGAACTCACGGATGTTACATACTTTTAATATACAAATACAAACACACATGTGAACGAGTTGAATACCAAAACTGAACTCCCCTACTCTGACATTTGAGAATAGTATATATAATATCAACCTGTCCTAAGGACATTTTATAATGTATATCAATACACACGTTTTAGAGTTACATATATAAATCATCTTGACATAAGCTAGTCCGTATGCATCTCCTGTACTATAATACTCATAAATCATGTCATGTTCCATAGTGCACATTAAGAAATAAAAACCCTAATATATGTATATACATGTTGACTTGTCATTCTTTTTGAATATAGCATGTATGACTAATTAGCCTGTGCAACCAGCTATACGACACTATGTCCAAAGAGTTAGAACGTGTACATCTCAAATACTGTAAAACGATTTTGGGCGTTAAATTAAGTACAAGTAACGTATCGGTCTACGGGGAATTAGGGAGGTATCCGTTATTTATCATTAGGTACACACATATAATAAAGTATTGGTTTAAATTACTGAATACGGATAACATTATATTAAAATGCATTTACGAAAATGCCCGTGACAAATGTGAAAATGGCACAAATAACTGGCCATGTAAAATTAAAAAACTGCTTGCAGTACTTGGTTTTGCCGAAATATGGAATTTTCCCGATAGTGTATTGTTGAAACAGTTCTTACCTGTTTTAAAACAAAGACTTATCGATTGTTATTTACAAGAATGGCGTGCAGATGTATCTAGTAATGGTGTGCTCAGTCATCTATATTCATATGTAAAAGATCAGTTCTGTTATGAATTATATTTAGATAAGATTAATTGTAAATCATTTAGAAGCGCTCTTACACGCCTTCGAGTGTCCTCCCACAGACTTAGAATTGAGTCCGGAAGGTATGGTCGAGGCCGTGTAGAACGCCACGAAAGAACTTGTCAATTCTGTGATGCTAACGAACTAGAAGACGAATATCATTTTGTTTTAAAATGCAGTGCTTATGAAAATCTACGTAGTCAATATATTAAGCGATATTTTTACATTAGGCCTAGTATGGCCAAATTTATAGAACTACTACAATCTAAAAGTCATAAAATACTTACAAACTTATGTTATTATTTAAAAAAGGCAAACATCAGACGAAATGATTACTTCAGAAATCTTCAATAGTATTAGGATGCAGTTTTGATTATATATACCTTGAAGTTCTTTCAGTATATTATTATATAAATAATTTATCAAACAAATTCGATTTAAAGCGAAGTTATAGTTTGTTCTCCGCTTAAATTTAGTACTCTTCATTATTCATTTACAGAAGTAATTTAAAGAAATGAATATATAATTGATTAATGGAGTTTTGTCAGTGTATGTAATGTATCACATTGTATGTATTAAATATCCCATTGCTCAGTATTGTATTGATTTGTTTTTTCTTTATGTGTAATTGTTAAATATGTGACCTATAATTATATTTAAAAATGCTTGTTATAACGATGTACATATGTGTGTACAAGTTATGAAATAAACTCTGTTCTGTTCTGTTCTATGTAATTAGGTAGATTTATTTTTTTACCCTTAACATTTTTAAACATCATGTGTTAGTCAATCATCATTATAACGACTAGTTTATTAAAATATATAGTCAATTAAAGTCAATTTCACAATGAAAAAAATGAGCATAATGTCACTTTAACAAATCCTCAACTTGTATATAACCTCAACTTGTATATAAACATATCTAGTCATGACATCATACACATAGGAAAAAAGCAAACACACATATCTAATCATACACATAGATAGTTAATGAATTAGAAGAAACTAAAACACACCCAGAACTAGAACTCTTCAGTCAGAGCTCAGAGATTAAAGTGCTATTTGCCACTGGCTTCATTTTTCTTCATATAGGAGACAGCTCAGTTTAAGAACGATATAAGTCATTACTGAAATAGATTGTCCATCTCTTTTTTACAATTTTCGGATACAGATAAAATCTCTAACAAAGTCAGTTATTTGCTATCAGAGTGAAACATATAGTGGGGGAGATTTTCCTTGGCATGGTTAATTAAGCTAATGAAGTTTGAGTGTATTTTGAAATGATTTACATTACTCATATCTTGATTGTAATAAATAAATACAACCTTTTGAATGAGCAAATGCCATCATATTTTTTTCCAAAGATATCCATTTTTTTTATAACATATATGACACCAATTTTATTGAATTAATTTAAGTTTAACCGCCAATTTTTACACATTTATGGTCATACCTTGGCCGTCGGTCCACCTAACCGACTTTGCAGGAACACTTACCAGTAAAGAAAAATGTTTCCACATGTGACCAACAACTAAAACCAAAACTTCTTACCTTACAAAATTTATGAATTAGCAGTGATAGACAAATGACTATTAGACTCAATTTTTGATATCATGTCACGGGGTAAACTTTGCTCACTCGACTCTAACAGCAATATTTGGATTATAATCCAATGCTTTTCCTACTTAGGTAAGCGGATGAGCTAATGATAGTGCATTAACATCCTCAGAAGAACGAGTGCGCAATGCATTGAAGTATACGTCTAATAGGGAAATGTTGCGTTTTGTATATGTTTCTTGTTAAAAAAGCCAATTGTCCATTTGGCGTTATATTTCAATAATGAAACTAACAGAGGGTCACTGCAGTAAGCCATGTTTACGTGGCACCCGAGTCTAACATACAATAACAACAACAACAACAACAACAATAATAATAATAATAATAATAATGAGAATAATAATAATAATAATAATAATAATAATAATAATAATAATAATAATAATAATAATAATAATGTGTGCTTAGGTGGTTATATTCGTTATTGCACATTTCCCCTCCGTAATGCATAATGCGGGTGCAGTTTCATGAAAGAATATTAAAAAATACAGCTAGTATAGCAATAATTTGATTTAGAAGTTAAAACTGCAATACTTGAAATGTTTGAAATTTGGTACAAAAGAAAAGAAAGCAAGCAATAATACAAAACCAACACCCAGCATGAACTTATGTCCTAAAGCAGTTTTACGGGAATTTAATCTGATAAAGTCAAGATCATCTTGGCTTAACATGATTTTTCTAGTGTCTTTCTCAAATTTCTACAATATCGTCAATATTGTTTAGCTACGATGATGTGACGTTTAGGATTACTCATATACTAGTATGTCACAGATATTCTTGTTAATCAAATTAATACTTCAATTACTTATATAAGTATTGTTTACAGTTGCTGTTACAGATGACATCATTATTGATGTTTTAGTTATGCTGTCGCAGTATGATGTTACTATGATCCTGTAAGCGGTCCTACAAAGATTGTACTTGATGTTGACAGTAGTTGACTCTGATGTTACACTTCACTCTTTATCTTGTTCGATAACATTTGCTTTGAACACTAAAATATCACCAGCCACAAAACATAAAATTCCGCAGCCATAATTTCTGTTTGTAATTTGATTATGTTGCTGATAACACTTTCTTTAATCTTGAATCCTTTTAAATGCCTAGCATATTCGGATGAATATCTAACTGTTTGCTCAGCAATCTTGTGAAGTGAGAAAGATAAATTGTTGCGTAGGAATGTAATGACACAAATAGCATAAACTTAATTAGTTTGTGAACGCGATTATCTATGTTTTTGAAGTGTTTAATCAGTCGATGAAATTATATTTAAGACAACTGTAGCAAAATGTTTCTTCCAAAGTCTTAGAACGTTCCATTTGTTTTCAACATATTATTGATATAATACAAGTCAACTGTAGCCAATCTTTAAATGTCTAATCTATTTGCAAAGATGCATTGACCTCTAAAATCAAACAATATTTGCAATTCTTTAGAAATTATGTTACATTAATCGTTAATAAAAACAACATTATACTGTATATATTTTATAAATATCTTTCAATTATATATTTTACATTATCTTAACTTTTGTTATTCAGTTTTTAAATCGTAGCTGTTATCAAACGTATATTTCATATAGTTTTAATTGTAAACTTTCTTTTTCTATCAAAATATGCTCAGTTGGATATATTTTTAATCTTATGTTTTTAGTTTTCTGTTATGCTCTACCTGTTGTTGATTTGTGATAAGCCATATTTTATTACGTCACTCAAAGCCATACCTCAAGAACGATGATGTAAATAACATTGCTCATTTTAACACTTTATTGTATTATCCTTATGATGTCATATAGTCGCTTTTATGTAGCGTATTTGATAATAAATAAATAAATAAATAAATAAATAGATACATAAAAACACGAATTTTTGATTGAAACAGAAAAAGTGAAATAAGCAATACACCTACGCAGTAAATGCTAGCTGTATTGCACGTCATTGACTGCATAAAATTGTTTTGCAATGTTACAAATTTGCTATTATAAAGCATTGGCCTTATTGGCCTTTGTTATGATACTCAACTGATAAGATAACTTTATATATTTGTTTAATATTTGATATTGTTTTGGTTATAACACTGGTGATCAATATCTATTATTCCAGTGTCGATACTATAGCTTAATTTGTTTAATGATCTTGATTAAACTAGTTAACATTTATGCTTTTATATGTTTAAAACCTGCTATTTGATTGTCAAAAGCATTTATGCTTTTATATGTTTAAAACCTGCTATTTGATTGTCAAAAGCATTGTTTTATTATGTTCCATATCCGATATTTTCAATAGTCAAATATTGACAAAATTGTTTTTGCTTTTATATGTTTAACGCCTGATATTTGATTATCAACAGCATTGCTTTAATATGTTCAATATTCGATATTTTCAATAGTCAAATAGTACCAAAAATCGCTTTTCTTTTCATTGCTTTCAGTATTTTAAATACTCAAAATGAGATTAGTTACAAAACCATAATGTCATCAACGAGGAAATAGTTAACTTCTGCCATGACTTAATTTTTATTTTCGGAGTCCGGCTTGGAAAAAGATGCTTGATGTAAGACATACATCATATCCGAGTGCTTTTATAAACAGTTAAATCCGGGCTAGGGTTAATGTATATATCTCAAACTTGAGGAAAAAGAAAGTTCCGTCTGCGGTAAATGCTTTGTCATTTTGTTCTGTTAATTTGAATGTGGTGAACATTTTGTTTTGAATGCGAACTTGTACACTAAATTGCATATGAATAAAAAATTGTTAGAAAAGAAAGAGAGCAGTAAGCATATATTTTCGTATTAGTACCACACATGAAATTCTTCAATCATTGTTTTACAACATAACCTCTGAAGCGGTACATCGCAGCAAACCGTATAAGATTTACAGTATTGGCACACATTTATACACCGACCGAGTGGTTCGAAATGTATGTGTTACTGTCTTTTTGTCTTGTGTCGTACTGTTGCTTGAATATATTTTGTTCTTCGACCATTCAAAAGTTTGCATGGTAAAGTTCACAGGTTATCAAGCAGCCGGTTGGAAATTGCCATACCGTATATTTTTACTATATTCTTTGGTTAAATGTACTATATTATGTACAATATCATAGTTGTTTATTTTTTAAAACCTACTAAAATTTTCACAAGTATAGACGTTTGTTTGAAAATTTGAAGTATTGCCAATAAAACTTTTAAGGAACAGTAAAATACTATTTGTTTCTTATACCCTGATTATTTCAACTGTTTTTGTGGTTTGACCCAAGAACGTACAAACATACCATGAATCTAGTACTATTTGTCATATTTTTCACGCATTTACTAATCGAGGATTGTGTTTGTACAAATGTTCTGAGAGTAATTACTTTATGGTAACATTTGTTAATTAATGACATCTATACGACCAGCTGTGAACTAGCTTTCAGAGAGTGAGTAATAATGCCAAAGTTGTCGCATTTGTAAAGTTTGTACATTAATGAATACAATTATGTTGAACAGAAACATCATACAGATTATTTCTCCATTTTCATAGTACTGGACTGAATTTTCACGAAACTCTGAGCGTAACAAAATAATCCCTTGTGCCGGGATGTTAAAGAGAATTTTACTACGTCTCCAGGATAACCTTGTGAACACAAAAAACAATGATATTTCTACATTTCAACAAATTTTCTAGGGTCTAGTCGTTTATGTTCGATTAGCTTTTATTAACTGCTGACAATCGATTGTACCATTTTTTAAGTGAAATAAGTGCCATATGGGCACATTTTCCAAAACTCTGTGTTCCTACAGAAAGAAAGAAAGAAACTTACTTCTTTGCCGCTGTACCGGTTCTTGAATATTTGCCGAAGGATGATTCTCCTGCACAGCCTTTAAAAAATATTTGATTGTCTACACAAAGTGCATAAAAAGAAGCGCAGTCCTATTTTAAAGATAGTTTTGACCACTTAATGATTGATGGGAGGTATTGACAGTTAACGCTATTCATAAAATTATAAGTAAAATAATAAGCTTCTTCATGGTTATTATGTATTTCAATGATTTTCAAAAATAAGTAAGTTTAGTCATATTGACGTCTATATAAATGTTTGCTATAGGTTTCAAAAAGGTATTTTACATAGATCTAATTTGTTTGTCAACTTTTTATTTTATCATTTAAAATTTTTATTTTTTTATTTTTTAAGTTACTTGCAAGTTGTCTTCAAATGATGTAATTTTGGTAAGATATTGGACGTTTTATGTTGCAGAATTAAGTTCGTAAAGGTTATACAAACTAGTTTCCTTGAAGAACGAATGGCGTTTACAATTAAAAGTATTTGTTTAATAAATCAATAACTTGTATATACACCTATTTAATCATGACATGATCCACATACTAGGGAAATGCTCATAAACATATCTTATCATACACATAGGGAGTTAATGAAATTGACATGACATGTCATGACAATATCGACACCTTCGTCTAAGTGCGTCGATGTGACGTTTTGAGAAATATCATGTCACAGATATTCATGTTAATTAATACTTCAATTATCTATATATGTTTACATTTGGTATTTTTTGTTAATATCATTATTGATGTTTCGTTATTCGTGTTATGATGTAACTATGATCCTGTAAGCTGTCCTACAATAATTGCACTTGATGTAATTAGTAGTTGACTCTGATGCTACAGTACACTCTTTATCATGTTCTTTAAACACTAAAATAATACCAACCATATAACATAAAATTCCACAGCCATAATTTCTGTTTGTAATTTGATTTTCTGGCCGATAAGACTTTCTTTAATCTTGAATCCCTTTAAATGCCTAAGCACATTCGGATGAGTCTCTGACTGTTTGCTCAGCAATCTTGTGAAGTGAGAAAGATAAATACAAATAGCATAGTGAACGTGTTTATCTATGTTTTAGAAGTGTTTAATCAATCGATGAAATTATGTTTAAGACATCTGTAGCAAAATATTTTCTCCGAAGACTAAAAGAAAACGTTCCATTTATTTTCAACGTTTTATTAATATAATACAAGTCAACTGTAGCCAATGTATAAACGTCGGTGGCAAAGATGCATTCAGCCTAAAAACCCCAACAATATTTGCAATTCGTAAGAAATCATTATAATGATACATGAGTTGTTGATAAAAACCACGTTATACTGACTGCTTTATTTGTAAATATTTATAAAACTTATATTTTACACTTTCTTTTCTTATTATTTTATTATATTACCATAATTTTGTCAACTGATTTGATTGATTATACAATATTTTATATTGTTTTAATTGTATGCGTTCTATTTTTTGTATCTATATATGCTCAGTTGGAAATGTTCGTTTTGAGTTTTCTGTTCTATACTATCTATATTGACTTTGTGATGAGCCGTGTTTTATTAAGTCACTCAAAGACACACCTAAAGAACAATAATGTAAATATTATTTCTGATAATATGTTTGCTTTTATATGCTTAAGACCTGGTATTTGATTGGCAACAGCATTGCTTATTATACGTTCCATATCCGATATTCTGTTTAGTGACACAATTGTTTTCTTTTCATTGCTTTCATTACTTTTAATATTCTTAATAAAGTTAGTTGCAAAACCCTCATGTTCTTAACGACAAAATAGTTCACTACTGTAAATCTCTTTGTGAATTTCGGAGCCAGACTTGGAAAAAGATGCTTGCGTAGTATATGTATCCATTCTGACTACCGTTATAAACTGTCAAATCCAAGCTAAGGTCAATGTAGATATCTAGATGTAAAACTTGAGGAAAAAAGATTAGTACTCATTGTTTTGAAAAATATCTAGATGTACTTCCTTTTGACATAGGCAAATATTTATGTAAATTTAGAACAATGAATCACCTATTACTAATTGAAAAAGGCAGACATTTGGCAATTGATAATAATTATAGGGTCTGTTCCTTATGTCCGTATTGGTGATGAATTTCACTACTTATTTGAGTGTTTTCGTACTTTAATGACAATAAGAGACGTAAATCTCTTCTTCCTAGGTTTTTACATTCATTCCATCAAATATTTTAAACTTTGACACATTAATGAAATAGTTCATGAATAAAAAAGATTCTACTAAAATTATCTTTATTTTGTAAAAACATTATGTTAAAATTTAGATAATAAATACTTCTCATTCTCCGTTCCAATTTGTTACAATATAAAATACATGTTGTATTGAATTCAGTACTTGAAATGAACAATATGATCTTCTTTTTTGTTTATTTAGCTAGTCATAATTGTATGAATTGAGTGATTTTTGACTGTTATTTTTCTGTTTGTTTGTTGTTATAACCAGTTGCATATTATATGCCTTGGTTTAATTCTGACTTCGATATTTTGCTTTTCAAACTTTTTATGTCTTATTTGTTTTGTTCTATTACTTTAATGCGGTAAATTTTATTATGATTTTTTGGTAATAAACACAAAATGTAAGAAAAAATCAGCTGTTTTTTTCATAACAGTCCCAGGCATAAAGTTCGTCAATTAATTTTCATCACATAACCTTTAAAGTGTTAAGTCACAGCAAAGTTTTATTTCGAAAAAGCCATATAAGTGTCACGGAATTGGCACAAATTATTACAGTGACCGGCGTTCAGTGATTGGAAATGTGTGTGTAACTGTCTTTTTGTCTTGTGTTTGAATATATTTCATTTGTGTCATTCGGTGATTCAAAATCTCGCATGGGAAAGTTCACTGTGTATCAACCAGCCAGTTGAAAATTGCCATATATTTTTAATATAGTCTTTGGTTAAATGAACTATACTATGCTCATTATCATAGGGGTTTGCTTTTAAAAACACGGTAGGGAATCACGTGACTATTACGGTTACGCGTACAGACAATATGGCGGCCTAAAAACCTCGCTTCACATGTGTTTTTCAGGTAATTCTTTATTATATCCCTTTTACTTACATACGAGACCTGTTGCAGCCTACGCGGAATAAAGAATTGTTGCCGCCTATACCTTATTTTCCACCCCTGTGCTCATAGCTTTTACAAACACTCAAAAATTCAACAGAAATTTTCAATGTGAACAATTATATTTTGGGTAACACGCAAAATTTGTATTTTTTATGAATTTGATTAAACTACGTCGAGTTAGCAAAGAGAAAATGTTCATAGAATTTCTTTATTTGAAAATGTTAATATTAGGCATGTTAAATGTTGACAGGTCATTTTCTATTCCCTTACACGAGAGAAAAATGATTTGGGTAACCCCCACGCATACTTTTAGTGTTGATAACTCCCACGCAATATTTTATGTGCAAGCAATATCTATGCAGGTTATAGCCTAAATATTGATTGAAAAAAAATCATGATTGATGCATTTAGCATCAAACTTTCATAGAATTTTGAATAAATTTTAAAAATACCGTCAATAGGTCCTTGATAGAAGTAACCCAGCAGGCACATCAACGGTGAACAACGTTGAAGTATGGTCAGATTTCAACGTTGAAATAACGTTAGATTAATGTTCGAATTTGAAAGTTTAAAAAACGTTGAAGTTCAACGTCGGCACAACGTTGAAGTTTCAATGTCATTTCAACATACTTTAATTCTAATATAAAGCAAAGTACTGTAACAGAGTTTAACAAAAAAATCAAGACACTATTAAATACTATAGCTATTTTATTTCAAAACTACAGTTCAAGTGTAGCTTAAATTCAAACGATTTAAGAAGTCCTTTTAGTTTAACAATTAAGCTACAATCTGTTCCAATCTACCACTAGTACTTCTTCTAGAGCTCTCTGGGTATGTCTTAAGTGTTTCATGATGGTGTTTGAATACTTCTACTGCTTCTGCAAATAAAATAAGAAGTTACTAGTTGACTTGGTCAATCTCAAATTATATATTATTAATCAACTTAGTGATTTGTTTTATCTAAAAAAACAAAAACTTTTTAAAAAGAAGCTATTTAAGTCAATTGGTAAGAAAAACTGCTCCCATCAGTTACGTCAGCATTTTCCCAAGAACAGACCTTTCCATGTTAAATTTATGGTATAGAAGCTACAGCTGTAATACTCTAAATTTCAGCCAGGACCAGGATCTAGAATATAAAATAGCCTTATTATTCCCTATAAATTCACGACGATTAAACTTAAAATTTAACACTCATCTTTATTATTTAACCTCAAACAGTTTAATCAATATTTGTTTTGATAATGCAATGGATTTAATGTATTTTTCAAACTATTTCACATTTAATTTTACTATCACTAAGATATAAAATTAATACAGCTAAATTGACGAATCGTCTTGGGACGTAAATTATATGGGGCGAACAACACTTCATCTGCTTATAGGGTACAATAATATGATAAATAAATTTCAAAAAGGCATGGCTTGTAAAATCATAAATTGCCAAGGACATCAATAACTTCGCGTAAAGCCTACCAAACCCAAATCATTCTATTAGGTCGCGTTTTGATACAAAAGTTTAAAATATTAGATGGAGGTTTTGTATTTCTGTTTTTATTAGTAAAATTACAATTGTCATTTTTCATATTTTGCAGATATGGAAGGTTCCAGCTCGGATATTTTTGTGACAAATATGGAAAAAAAATATGTTAACGGACAGGTCTTTATGACCACATAAACAGGCTACTCGGCCAAGGACCTTATAAATGTTGTGGTAAAACATTTTATAGCCCACCAAATCGGAAACGTTACGGGTTTTACTGTTGATATTAAGATGGCATTTAAACATAAGTCCTCTAGATTTTATTACCTAGTTTGTAAAATAAAAGACCCATTCTAATATTCTTTAGTTTTTTTTCTTTTATGATTTAGATTAAAAAAAACACACAACATAATAATGTTAAATACAGACACTAATTTGAAAAAAAAGTTGGTTACATAAAAGACTAAGTGATAAAATGACTTGAATGTCTTTAAAATCTTAATATAACGAATAACATAAAATGCCATACCTGTCACGTTTCGACTTGCCACAACATTTACAAGGTCCTGTGCCGAGTAGCCAGTTTATGTGGTCATTAAGACAAATGTTGTCCAACATTATCCAAGAACAATATCCGAACTGGAACCGTCCATATCTGCAAACTATGAAAAATGACAACTGAAATTTTGCTTAAACTGAAATCGACCTTCTTATATTTGAGACTTGTATTTTAATTTCTGCGATTAATTCATCTATATCGAAACTTCATTTAATATATTCACATGAGTATGTATTCTGCTATAGGGGCTTTATTCTATCCAGGACCTTTTGGCGGTATTTTTAATATTATTCAAAATTTTTTGAACGTTTAAGGCTAAATGCATCAATCATGATTTTGTCCAATCAATATCTAGTCTATAACCTGCATAGATATTGCTCGCTCATAAAATATTGCGTGGGAGATATCAACAATAAAAGTATGAGTGGGAGTTACCCAAATCATTTTTCTCTCATGTATTGGAATAGAAAATGACCTGTCAACATTTAACATGCCTAATATTTACATTTTCAAATAAAGAAATTCTATGAACATTTTCTCTTTGCTAACTCGACGAAGTTTAATCAAATTCATAAAAATACAATTTTTGCGTGAATGTTACCCAAAATATAATTGTTCACATTGAAAATTTATTTCTGTTGAATTTTTGAGTGTTTGTAAAAGCTATGAGCACAGGGGTGGAAACTAAGGTAGAGGCGGCAACAATTCTTTATTCCGCGTAGGCTGCAACAGGTCTCGTATGTAAGTAAAAGGGATATAATAAAGAATTACCTGAAAAACACATGTGAAGCGAGGTTTTTAGGCCGCCATATTGTCTGTACGCGTAACCGTAATAGTCACGTGATTCCCTACCGTGAAAAATTCACAAAAATTTTCACAAGTACAGACGTTTGAAAATTGGTAGTTTTGCCGATCAAATTTGTATGGCACATTAAAATACTTTTTGTTTCTTATACGCTCATTTCTTCTACTAACTGTTTCTGTAGTTTGAGTCAATTGCGTAGAAACATACCATGAATATAGTACTATTATTCATTTTATTCATCGCTTTTACTTATCGAGGATTGTGTTTGTACAAATTTTCTGAGAGTAATTACTCTATGGGTACATTTGTTGATTAATGGCATCTATACAACCAGCTGTGAACTAGCTTCTAATGAGAGAGTAATAATGCCAAATATGTTATATTTATAAGGTTTGTAAATTAATGAATACAATAATGTTGAACACAGACACCAAACAGTTTATTTCACCATAGTAGGATGTTAAGGACATTTTACTACGTCTCAAGTATAATCTAATGAACACATATAAAACACTGAAATTTCTTCATTTTGCTCTAAAACGTTTGTTTAACGAATTTTCCAGGGGTTGTTTAAGTTCGATTTGCTTTTATTAACTGTAAATAATATGGAAACATTTACTTTTATACCATAGAATGATTAATTAAATTACTGTTTCTTTAAAAACAAAAATTGGTAACGAAACGGTAAGTTACTTGTCATTTCAAGGATTAATCAGTTCATTTAAAGATATACTATATTCAAATTTCATATTTGAAAATAATATAAAATGAACCTGTTTTAACTTCAAACAAAGTAGATATGTTGCATTTAAAATTCTACACACTATAGATAATTGCAATATGAACGCATAGTGCCATTAAAAAAACTGGCATTTTTTAAAGAAAATACTATGTTTACTTGACCTGTAATAGGGAACGTAGCTTCAAGTACGTAATTTATTCATTCTTTTATTCAAATTAAAACTATTCGGTAAGAATTTCATAGATTTCAATAAATTTCTGTGATTAAAATATTTTACACAAGAATGAGCATAGAATATCTTTAAATGAGTAAATTTTATAATTTAGATAAAGACGATCTAGTATGATTAGTAAGCTAAAATAAAAATGCATTCTGATTTACAACATTTTTCATTTTGCTTAACTATGACACGCTAAAATCTAAATGATCATTTTGAGCACGAAATCTGAGACGTTGGTTTTTCAAAGTGCCAAATGATATGCACATAGGGATGCCCGAAGTCTTCGTAAAAATAGTAAATCTATCGATGTGCATGTTTATTTTATGAATTGAAGTGTTCCTAAGTCTACCAAGTATGTAGACTGGTTGTTGAATCATTTGCATTGATGATATACAGAATTATTAATAATAAATAATGCTGATCTCAATCAGTTATTGTACTGTTGTAATTCTTAAATGAATCTTTGGCGTTTTATGTCGATAAATACATGCTGTACGTTATGAATAGAAAGAAAGAAAGAAAAAAAACCCACCTAAGATGAATACGTTCAATGATGTTGATTTGTTCTGATTATGACAATCTAATAATACGAAAATGCTTTTAGATTAATGAAATCATATTTCGTAAAATGCCGCAATAGGTCTTTACGTTTTTATTCACAGTTACAGGTTAATTAAATGATTAGATAGTTAAACGGACTAGTTTTTTATGAACGATTGGTCGTTTACATTTACGTAATTGTCTTAACAAATCGGCAAATAGCATATAAACATATCTTAAATCATGACATTATACACATAGGGACTTAATGAATTGCAAATACACATATCTAATCATACACATAGAGAGTTAATGAATTAGAAGAAACTAAAACACACCCAGAACTAGAACTCTTCAGTCAGAGCTCAGAGATTAAAGTGCTATTTGCCACTGGCTTCATTTTTCTTCATATAGGAGACAGCTCAGTTTAAGAACGATATAAGTCATTACTGAAATAGATTGTCCATCTCTTTAATAGATGTCTGGTGAATATATGTTTTAGTAAGTTAAATGTTAGCAATTCTCAGCCAGGATTATCAATAAATAAGTCGATGTGTGTGTGTTTGTATGCCCCCCACAATATGGGAGCATATAGCGTTGCACTTGTCCGTCCGTCCGTCCGTCCCGAAATCTTGTGAACGTAACTCCTCTTAAACCGGATGGCAGATTTTGCTTAAACTTACAGGGATGAACAACCTTAATGTGTAGATGGTAGTAAAGGAAGGAATTTTTGCTGCGACCAAATTTAACAGAATTATGGCCCTTTGTTGATTTTTTCACTATATACTATGTAGAAATTTTGTGAACGCAACTCCTGTTAAACCGGATGGCAGATTTTGCTTAAACTTCCAAGGATTCACAACCTTAATGTGTAGATGGTAGTAAAGGAAGGAATTCTTACTGCGACCAAATTTAACAGAATTATGGCCCTTTGTTGATATTTAGTTTTTAACTTGTGGCACATGTAGTCCAAAAATTATTTGACCTAGAGTCATAAGATTGACAGAACAGTGGCGTGTGGGGGCATCCGTGTCCTATGGACACATTTCTAGTTTTTATTGCGTTTTATTGCTTATACGCTGTAGCTTTCAAATTTAGCTGTTCTCTTTTGATAATATGCATCGATATATTTTACGATATTAGCTCAAAATATTCATGTGTATCAAAACATTTTCGTGATCGACAATCAAATTTGTTTCTAATATTTATGGTAGAAACTTGTGAGGTTAGTTTTTGTAAATAGACACATAGACATGCTGTCACTGTAAACAAATTTACTTGTATTAGTCCTATTAGATTATTGTTAATCCAATAAATCAAACATTGCATTTTAAAACTACGAGGTGATATTTTCAATATTGACTTCCTACATGTACATTTTCGTTAGTCTGGATCAAATTAGATATTCATTTCAATATACCATGATATATTTGCTTATAGTTTTATAATCCCATTTTTAGAGGAGAGTATACTACTTTGATTATAATGCCAGTATTAGAATCTCTGAGCATAACCCACGCCTATTTTTGATCAAGTGATCTGAATTCTCTTTTAGGATTGAAACTATTATCTTTTTTAACGATCAATTTCTTAATCTAGTATGTTACCATATCTTTTTTCTCGTATGGCATTGTAACAAAAGCCAAACATACAAAAGTAGATTAACGAGTGACACATTTGATCTCCGCCGTAACAAGCTATGTCATAAGGAAACAATGTGGAACATTCTTCTCGATATAGGGCAGATCTTTTCCCCCACAAATCATGTAACCATTATCAAACAATGTCGAATTATGTCCACATCAAAACATTACAATGCGATCATATATCGCCAATACAATTTTCGGACTAACAAAGTCAATTATTTGCTATCAGAGTGAAACATATAGTGGATGAGATTTTCCTTTGCAAGGTTAATTAAGCTAATGAAGTTTGAGTGTATTTTGAAATGATTTACATTACTCATATCTTGATTATAATCAATAAATACAACATTTTAAATGAGCAACTGCTATCATATTTTTATATAAAATTCATCCATAATTTTGCATTGCATAAATGACACCAATTGTATTTAATGATTCTCGGCGGTCGGTCTACCTAACCAGTCATGAAGTATTTCTCCACATTTGACCAACAACTGTAACCAACTTCTTACCCTTCAAAATATATGAATCAACGGTGAGAGACAAATGACCATTAGACTCAATGTCCGATTTCTATTGTCATTAAAAAATTATGGCTCACCCGAGGATCAAACCAGCGACATTAGGATTAAAATTCCAATGCTTTCCCTCTTTAGCTAAGCGGGTAAGCTAATGATAGCGCATTAACATCTGCAGAAGCATGAGCCCGAGCCCATGCTAAAAACACGAAAAAGGTGCATTACCGCTATTCTTACATAAAAGTATACGTCTGAGTTATTAATGGCTTAGTTATGCGTGCCACAGTGTAGTGTAACTATGGCCATGTAAGCGGTCTTATAATAATTTTCCTTGATATATTCAGTAGTTGTAATTTTATTCTGCGGCTGATAAGACTTTCTTTAATATTGAATCCTTTTAAATGCCTAGCATATTCGGATGAGTCTCTGACTGTTTGCTCGGCAATCTTGTGAAGTGAGAAAGATAAAGTGTTGAATGACAATGGAATGTAATGACACAAATAGCATAAACTTAATTAGTTTGTGAACGCGTTTATCTATGTTTTAGAAGTGTTTAATCAATCGATGAAATTATATTTAAGATATCTGAGGCAAAATGATGTTTCATACAAAGTCTTAGAACGTTCCATTTATTTTCAACGTATCATTGATATATTAGATGTTTCATACAAAGTCTTAGAACGTTCCATTTATTTTCAACGTATCATTGATATATTAGATGTTTCATACAAAGTCTTAGAACGTTCCATTTATTTTCAACGTATCATTGATATATTAGATGTTTCATACAAAGTCTTAGAACATTCCATTTATTTTCAACGTATCATTGATATATTACAAGTCAACTGTTGCCAATGTCTAAATGTCTGATTCGGTTGGAAAGATGCATTGAGGCTAAAAACAGAATATTAGCAATTCTTTAGAAGTCATAAACATGAGTCGTTGATAAAAACAACATTATACTTACTTTACTTTGTAACTATCTTTCATTTTTATATTTTACATTTGCTTTACTTTTGTAATTAAGTGTGTTTATCATCATAGCATTTCTGGTCAAACGATTCGATTTATTATACAATATTTCATATTGTTTTAATTATATTTGTTCTATTTCATATATATGGTTAGTTTGAAATATTTTTTTATATCATGGTTTGAATTTTCTTTTATATATAAACTATTGTTGATTTGTGATAAACCATATGTTTTCTTATGTGACTCAATGCCATATCTCAAGAACATTTAGGTAAATATCATTTTACATTTTAACACTAAAGTTATTCTTATGATTCCATACCAGTCGTTCTGGTTTAGCGTATTTCATGATGTTGCCCTGTTTATCAACTGTATGTAAGCATACAAAAATAAATAAATAAATAAATAAATAAATAAATAAATAAATAAATAAATAAATAAATAAATAAATAAATAAATAAACAAACACACAAACAAACAAATAAATAAATAAATTCTTTATTGAAACAGAAAAGGTGTTAGGTAACAAATACGCCTATTCGGTAAATTTTAGCTGGATTGCACGTCATTTATTGCATAAAATTGTTGGCCTTATTGGCCTTTGTTATGCTACTCAACTGATAAGAGATCTTTATATATTTGTTCAATATTTGATATTGTTTTTGTTAGAACAATGATGATCAATATCTATTATTCCAGTGTCAATACTATTGCTTAATTTGTTTAATTATCTTGATTAAACTAGTTAATTTGTATGTTCTTATATGTTTAACACCTGATTGTCTAAAACATTGTTTTATTATGTTCCATATCCGATTTTTTCAATATTCAAATAGTGATAAAATTGTTTTTGCTTTTATATGTTTAACATCTGATTGTTGATTATCAACAGCATTGCTTTAATATGATCCATATTCGATATTTTCAATAGTCAAATAGTACCAATAATCGCTTTTCTTTTCATTGTTTTCAGTATTCTAAATATTCTAATTGAGATTAGTTACAAACCCATGATTTCCTCAACGACGAAATAGTTTATTACTGTCATGACTTAATTTTTATTTTCGGAGTCCGGCTTGGAAAAAGATGCTTGATGTAAGACATATATCATATCTGAGTGCTTTTATAAACAGTTAAATCCGAGCTAGGGTTAATGTATATATCTCATTTTGAGGAAAAGAAAGTTCTGTCTGCAATATTATGCTTTTTCATTTTGTTCTGTTAATTTGAATGTGGTGAACATCTTGTTTTGAATGCGAACTTGTACACTAAATTGCATATGAATACAAAATTGTGAGAAAAGAAAGAGAGCAGTAAGCATATATTTTCGTATAAGTACCACACATAAAGTTCTTCAATCATTCTTTTACAACATAACCTTTAAAGCGGTACGTCGCAGCAAACTATATAATTAAGATTCACAGTATTGGCACACATTTTTACACCGACCAGCGTTGAGTGGTTAAAATGTATGTGTAACTGTCTTTTTGTCTTGTGTCGTACTGTTGCTTGAATATATTTTGTTCTTCGACTATTAAAAATTTTGCATGGTTAAATTCACAGTTTTTCAACCAGCCGGTTGGAAATTGCCATACCATATATTTTTAATATATTCTTTGGTTAAATAAACTATATTATGTATATCATCATAGTGGTTTATTTTTTTAAAACACAAGTATAGACGTTAGTTTAAAAATTGGAAGTACAAATGTATTGCCGGTAAAATTTGTATGTAACAGTAAATTTCTATTTGTTTCTTATGCGCTGATTATTTCAACTGTTTCTGTGGTTTGATTCAAGTACGTACAAACATACCATGACTCTAGTACTATTTGTCATATTTTTCACGCATTTACAAATCGAGGATTGTGTTTGTACAAATGTTCTGAGAGTAATTACTTTATGGGAACATTAGTTAATTAATGACATATATACGGCCAGCTGTGAACTAGCTTCCAATGACAGAGTAATAAAACCAAATGTGTGGTATTTGAAAAGCATGTACATTAATGAATGTTGGACACAAACACTAGACGGATTATTTCACCATTATCAATGTACTGGACTTAGAATTTTCACAAAACTGTGAGCGTAACAAAAACCCTTTTGGCCTGGGATGTTATATGACATTTTACTACACCCCAGTATAACCTTATGAACATATAAGACAATATGATTTCTTAAATCAGCTTTTAAGGCATTTGTTGACATAATTTTCCAGGGTCTAGTCGTGTAAGTTCGCTTTGCTTTTGTTAACTGCAACCAATATGAAAACAATTAAATGTACTTGTATAACATAGACTGATTTATTAAATTTCAGATTCTTAATATAACGAATCTTTAAATACATATATGTAACGAAATGTTAAGTTATTTGCCCATTTATGGATTAATCAGTCAATTTAAAAGAGTTAATTTTATAATTTTGATATAGACGATCTAATATCATTAGAAAGCTAAAATAATCATGCAATCGAAATCCAACATTTTGCAACATTTTCCTTACTGCTCGAATATAACACTTTAAACCGTATCATTTAGAGCACGAAATTGGAGTCGTCGGTTCTTATCAATATCCAAATGATGCACGGAGGGATATGCTTTATTTACAACATTTTCTTCTTGCTCAGATAGGACACGTTAATTCTTTTCATTTTGAACAAGAAATCTGGAGCCGTATGCTCTTATCAAGTGCCAAATGATGCACGGAGGGATGCCCGATGTCTTCATCCAAAAGTAAAGCCAAACAGTTGATATATGACCTTTACATAATTGGGTGTGACTCAACGTCCAACCAGCAAAACTGCATGTTTGTCTTATAATTAAAGTGTATTTTGACTGTTTGTTGAATCATCAAGTGTTTTTTTGTACATATACATGAATAATAATAAATAATGTTGATCTTTTGTATCTTTTGCATCGATATACACGTTGTAAGTCTTAAATTGAGGATGGATACGTTCAATTATATTGATTTGTTCTGATCATAATGCGAAAATGTTATCAGATAAATCAAATCGAATCGAATCACTGTACGTAAAATGCCACAAATGTCTTAACGTTTATATACACAACTTCAACAATAACAACAATAGAATTCAATCAAGTCTGCAATGCTCTAGTATTTTTTGTTTTCATTGCTTTAAACAAATTTTTAGTATTTGTTCATGATAGACGAAGGTAGGTATGGTTTAATATGTGATTTTTTGAAAGTTATTTGACATTCAATGTAGAACAGTTCTCTATCCTTAACTGTTTTTGTGTTTTATTTTTTTGGTGTTTCTAGATTGATTGTGTTATTCGGTTTTGTTACTCGTATTAATAATAAATTCACTGTTACACTACAATCTAGTAGGAAGTAAATGTTGGAGAAGAGAAAGTTATGTTTCAAATCTGTTTTACCCTTTAAGGGCTTCCACTGAGCTTTTTCTACACGAGGGGACTGAAAATATTTTTAAACAAGATTTGTGTATATAATTAACTTAACGTTTTATTGAGTTATCCTTATGATTTAAAAACCAGTCACTTTTGATTAGTGTATTTGCTAATGTTTCATAATGCTGCCATGTCTATCAATCTTATGTTAACATACACCAAAAGGTAAATAAAGAATTAAGTTACAGACATGAATTCATTATTGCAACAGAAAGTGTTACACCTACGCAGTAAATGTTAGCTGGATTGCACGTCATTGATTGCATAAAATCGTTTTGCAAATTTATAATTTGATACTCTAAAGCATTTGCCTTATTGGCCTTTGTTATGATACCCAGCTGATAAGAGCACTCTATATATTTGTTTAATATTTGATATTCTTTTGGTTATAACAGTGATGATAAATATCATATATATTCCACTGTCAATTACTTTGCTTAATTTGTTTAACATTCTTTATAACACTAGGCAACAGCTTTGCATTTATACGTTTAACACTTGGTGTTTGATTGGCAACTTTTTCTTATTATATGTTCCCTATCCGATATTCTGTTTGCAATAGTCTAATAGCTATATAGTAACAAAATCACTTTTATTTTCATTGCTTTCATTATTTTAAAAATTCTAAATGAGACTAGTTACAAAACCATCATGTCCTCAACGACGAAATAGTGTATTACTGTTATGAATAAATTTTTAATTCCTTTTTGCTTATATGGCAGTCAGGCTAAAAAAGGCTGTTGTTTTCATAGTTTCATATCAAAGCGATCTAAGATTCACAGTATTGACACATCCTTTTATTCCGATTGGCGTTCAGTGGTTGAAAATGTGTATGATACTGTCTTATTGTTTTGTGTCGTACTGTTGCTCGAATATATATTTTTTTCTTCGACGATTCAAAATCTCGCATAGGAAAGTTCACAGTATATCAACTAGCCGGTATGTATTTGCCACACATTTTGATATACAGTGTAACTTCTGAAAACCGAACACCTGTGGGACTAGCCAAAAAGTTCGGAATTTGGAAGTTTCTAGAATTCAGAAGTTTGGGATTATCTGAAAAAGTAGAAACATTAAACATCAATTATTTCAGTGAGACATGATCAAAGATATATTAAGCTGATTTAATTCATAAAATTGAAGAATTATTGGACTTTTAAAAAGTTTACAACAACATGTACATTGTATGTTAAAATTCATTATCACCTTCACTGACTTTGTTTATACAAAATCATAATGCATAATTATTTAGTTCAATATTTCATGTTGTACCAGCTATTAACCTGTAATTTATTGTTTTTCATCACATTATACTTCTCTTTTTTAATTTTCACACTTTAATCAAGTGTTTGACATGCTTGACAGGTTGAGATTCTAATAGGTGTCAAGATAAATGGTTTCTGCTAATTGGAAGATACTGACATGTTAAAGGTTTTATTATCTCAATTTTAATATTCATTCACACCTTTTTCAATTTCCGGATTTTGGAAGTAAATTTGAATTCATATAACCCAAATTTTACCAGAAATTTGTTCGGAATTCAGAATTTAGAAGTTCCGGAATTCAGAGGTATTTATTATATAGAAAACAGAAGGAGAAATTTCGGGACCCTGAAAAATGTTCGGTTTTCAGAAGTTTCCGGATTTCAGAAGTTCCAGAATTCGGTTTTCGGAATTTGTTTCATATACGCTGATTATTGCAACTGTTTTTCTGGTTTGACTCAAGTACGTACAAACATACTATGAATCTAGTACTATTTGTCATTTCATTCATTGCATTTACTAATCGAGGATTGTGTTTGTACAAATGTTCTGAGAATTATTACTTTATGCGAACATTTGTTAATAAATGACATCTATACGACCAGCTGCGAACTAGCTTCCAATGAGTGAGTAATAATACCAAATATGTCGCATTTGTTAAGTCTGTACATTAATGAATACAATAATGTTGAACACGAACACCAGGCAGATTATTTCAACATTTTCAAAGTAATGGACTGAATCTTTATAGAATTCTGAGTGTAACGATAAAAAACCCCTTTGGCCTAGGTTGTTAAAAGGCATTTTACTTCGTCTCAAGTATAACCTAATGAACACATATAAAACACTGAAATTTCTTCATTTTCCTCTAAATCTTTTGTTTAACGAATTTTCCAGGGGTTGTTTAAGTTCGATTTGCTTTTATTAACTGTAAATAATATGGAAACATTTATTTGTATACATACCATAGAATGATTAATTAAATTACTGTTTCTTTAAATACATAAATATGTAACGAAATGTTATATGTGCGACAATGGTAACGAAATGGTAAGTTACTTGCCCTTTCAAGGATAAATCGGTTCATTTAAAGATATACTTTGTTCAAATTTCATATTGGAAAATAATTTTAATTATACAGTCTCTATATAAAATGAACCTGTTTTAACTTCAAACAAAGTAGATATGTTGCATTTTAAATTCTACACACTATAAGTAATTGCAATATGAACATTTAGTGTCATTAAAAAACTGGCAGTTTTTTTAAAAAAGAAAATACCATTTTTACTTGACCTGTAATAGGGGACGTAGCTTCAAGTACATAATTTATTCATTCTATTATTCAAATTAAAAATATTCGGTTAGAGTTTCATAGATTTCAATAATTTTCTGTGATAAAAATATTTTACGCAAGGATGAGCATAGTCTATCTTTAAATGAGTAAATTTTATAATTTAGATATAGACGATCTCGTATGATTAGTAAGCTAAAATAAATATGTTTTCTGATTTACAACATTTTTCATTTTACTTAAATGTGACACGATAAATCTAAATGATCATTTTGAGCACGAAATCTGAGTCGTTGGCTTTTAAAAACAGAGGGATGCCCGAAGTCTTCTATCAATTAGTAGCACTATCTATGTGACTCACTATCTATGTGACTCAACGTCCAATCAGAAAAGCTGCTAGTTTATTTTATGAATTGTAGGGTTCCTAATAGAGTAAGTCTACAAAGTATGTTGACTGTTTGTTGATGAATCGTTTGCATTGATGATATACAGAATTTATAATAATAAATAATGCTGATCTTAATCAGTTATTATACTGTTGTAATTCATAAATGAATCTTTTATGTCGATAAATACATGGTGTACGTTATGAATTAAAAAACCTGAATTGCAGATGAATACGTTCAATGATCGATATTAATACGAAAATGCTATTAGATAAATAAAAAAATCAAATAACCACATGAATAACACAAAATGCCGCAATAATTTTTAACTTTTTTATTTACAGTTAAAGGTTAAACGAACTTGTTTTTTTTATGAACGACTGGTCGTTTACATTTACGTATTTTCTAAACGATTCGGCAAATTGCATATAAACAAATCTTATCAGGACATCATACACATAGGGAAATCAAATACACATATCTAATCATACACACAAGGAGTTAATGAATTAAATGAAAGTAAAACACGCTCAGAACTAGAACAATTCAGTCACAGGTTGGGGATGAAAGTGCTTTTACCCTATCTTTAATTTTCTTCAAATAGGAAACGGCTTAATTTTAAGACGATATTAGTCATTGCGGAAATAGATTGTCCATTTCTTTAATAGATGTCTGGTAACTATATGATTTTAGTAAGTTAATTGTTAATACTTAATTCCCTACCATATCTATAAATACGTCAATGCAGGGTATTTGATTGCATTCTATTGCTTATACAATTTAGAACTATGTATTTTTAATATAGCTGTATTTTGCTATAAAGATGCATAAATAAGTCTTAAAATGTAAACTTGAAATGATTCTATAAGATTGTTGTTTATCCAATAAATTTAAAATCGCGTTTTAAAAATTCGAGGTAAAACGTTTGATATTGACTTACTTCATGTATAAATCTAGTTAGCCTGAATCAAATTAAGTTTTCATTTCAATATGCCATGATATATTTACTTATAGTTTTATAATCACATTTTAAAGGCAGATGAGAGTATACTACTTTGATTATATCGCCAGTATTAAAATATCTGATATTTTTTTTATCATGTTATCTGAAGATAATTCTCTGTGAGGATTGAAAATATTATCTTTTTTAAGAATCAATTTCTAAACCTAATATGATACCATATCTATTTTTCTCGTATGGCATTGTAACAAAAGCAAAACATACAAAAGTAGATTAACGCCTGACACATTTAATCTCCGCCGTAACAAGCTATGTCAT
This sequence comes from Ruditapes philippinarum, assembly GCF_026571515.1. Lineage (NCBI taxonomy): Eukaryota > Metazoa > Mollusca > Bivalvia > Venerida > Veneridae > Ruditapes > Ruditapes philippinarum. Next base: position 19,425 of record NW_026854430.1, on the reverse strand, counting down.
GAGGAAACAATTTAGGACATTCTTCTCTATATAAACCAGATCTGTTGTTCCTCAAATCATGTAACCATTATCAAACATTGTCAAATTTTGTCCACATCAAAACATTACAATGCGATCATATATCGCCAATACAATTTTAGGATACAGATAAAATCTCTAACAAAGTCAATTATTTGTTATCAGAGTGAAACATATAGTGGGGGAGATTTTCCTTGGCATGGTTAATTAAGCTAATGAAGTTTGAGTGTATTTTGAAATGATTTACAATACACATATCTTGATTATGATCAATAAATACAAACACTTTTAAATGAGCAAACGCCATTATATTTTTTATTCAAATACATCCATTATTTTGTATTACATATGTGACAGCAAATTTATTTAATGATTTACCCTAACCGCCGAATTTAACATATTTATAGTCATATCCCGGCAAGTGTAATATTTGAAAGTTTGGTACCAATTGAATACAGCTATCCTACAAAAACAACATCCCAGCATGAACTTATGTCCTAAAGCGGCATTACGGGATTTAAGTTCGAAGATGACAAGAACATCATGGCCCTGACATCATTTTTCTAGTGTTTTTCTTTCTTTCTCAAATTTTGACAATATCGTTTAACTGCGACGATGTGACGTTGGGATAACTCATATATGTCACAGATATTCTTGTTAATTAATACTTCAATTACTTAAATTAGTATTGTTTACAGTTGCTGTTTTTGATAGTATCACTATAAATGTGTTTTGTTATGCATGTCACAGTATGATGTGACTATGATTCTGTAAGCGGTCGTACAATAACTGTACTTGATGTATTCAGTAGTTGACTATAATGCTACTATACACTCTTTATCATGTTCGATAACATTTGCTTTAAACACTAAAATAACACCAGCCAAATAACATAAAATTTCGCAGCCATAATTTTTGTTTGTAATTTGATTCTGTGGCTGATATATAAGATTTTCCTTAATCTTGAATCCTTTTAAATGCCTAGAATATTCGGATGAGTCTCTGACTGTTTGCCCAGCAATCCTGTGAAGTGAGAAAGATAAAGTGTTGCGTAAGAATTTAATAACACAAATAGCATACACTTAATCAGTTTGTTCACGCGTTTATCTAAGTGTTAATCAATCGATGAAATTACGTTTAAGACATCTGTTCGAACACTAAAAAAACGTTCAATTCATTTTTCAACGTATTATTATTATAATACAAGTCAAATGTAGCCAATGTATAAATGTCTAATCTATTGGCAAAGATACATTGACCTTTAAAAAACACATAATATTTACAATTGTTTAGAAATCGTTTAACATGAATCGTTGATAAAAACAACATTATACTGTCATTTTTTTAAACATATCTTTCAATTATATATTTTCTTAACTTTTGTTTTTCAGTTTTTATATCGATGTTGTTGTCAAATATTTGCATATTGTTGAAAATTTGTGATAAGCCATATATCTCAAGAATGATGATGTAAATAAAATTGCTCATTTTAGTTAACACTTCATTGTGTTATCCTTATGATTTCATACAGTCGATTTTATGTAGCGTATTTGGTATTGTTTCATGATGCTACCATTTTTATCAACAAATTGTCAACTTCACCAATAAAAAATAAATAAATAAATAAATAGAAAAATAAAAGACTCGATCTCTTTATTGTAACAGAGAATGTTAACTAAAGGATACACCTACGCAGTTAATGTTAGCTAAATTTGATGTACTTATTGGCCTTTGTTTTGATACTCAGCTGATAGGTGAACTTTATATACTTGTTTAATATTTGATATTCTTTTGGTTATAACAATGATGATCAATATATTATATTCCACTGTCAATAACATAGCTTATTTGTCAAATGTTCTTTAGTACACTAAGCATCATGTTTGCTTTTATTTGTTTGATTGGCAACAGCATTGTTTTATTATACGTTCCATATCTGATATTCTGTTTGCAAAAGTTTAATAGTCTGTGACACAATGGTTTTTCCTTTCATTGCTTTTATAACTTTAAATATTTTTAATAAGATTATTTAAAAACCCTCATGTTCTCAACGGCGAAATAAATCAATACTGTTAATCTCTCTTTGTGAATTTCGGAGTCAGACTTGGAAAAAGATGCTTGCGTAGTACATGTTTCCCTTCTGACTACTGTTATAAACTGTCAAATCCAAGCTAAGGTCAATATAGATATCTACATGTAAAACTTGAGGAAAAAAGATAAGTACTGACTTCGATATTTTGCTTTTCGAACTTTTTTGTCTTTTTTGTTTTGTTCCATTACATTAATGCGGTAAACTTAAATTTATTACGATTGCAAACTTGAACCTTTTTTGGTAATGAACACAAAATGTAAGAGAAATAAAATCAGCTGTTGTTTTCATATCAGCTCAAGACATAAAGTTTGTCAATTAATTTTTTTCACATAACCTTTAAAGTTGTAAGCCGCAGCAAACTTTTATTCCGACAAAGCCATAGAAGTGTCACAGTATTGGCACACTTTTTTTACACTGATTCGAAATGTGTGTGTGTAACGGTCTTTTTGTCTTGTGTTTGAATATATTTTATTTGTGTCCTTCGGTGATTCAAAATCTCGCATGGGAAAGTTCACTTTGTGTCAACCAGCCAGTTGAAAATTGCCATATATTTTTAATATATTCTTTGGTTAAATGAACTATACTATGCTCATTATCATAGTGGTTTGCTTTTAAGAATCCGCGAAAAATTTCACAAGTACAGATGTTTGAAAATTGGAAGTATTGCCGATCAAATTTGTATGGCAAATACTTTTTGTTTCTTATACGCTCATTTCTTCTACTAACTGTTTCTGTAGTTTGAGTCAAGTACGTACAAACATACCATGAATCTAGTACTGTTTTTCATTTTATTCATCGCATTTACTAATCGATGATTGTGTTTGTACAAATGTTTTGAGAGTAATTACTTTATGGGAACATTTGTTAATTAATGACATCTATACGACCAGCTGTGAACTAGCTTCAAGAGAGTGAGTAATAATGCCAAATATGTCGCATTTGTAAATTTTGTTCATTAATATATACAATAATATTGAACAGAAACGTCATACAGATTATTTCTCCATTTTCAATGTACTGGACTGAATTTTCACGAAACTCTGAGCGTAACAAAATAATCCCTTGTGCCGGGATGTTAAAGAGAATTTTACTACGTCTCCAGGATAACCTTATGAACACATAAAACAATGACATTTCTTCATATTGCTTAAAGTCTTTTGTTTAACAAATTTTCTAGGGTCTAGTCGTTTATGTCCGATTTGCTTTTATTAACTGCAGATAAAGTCCTGAACTTAAACAGTGTGAATCATGACTGATGCCGTGGTCTGTCCATACGCACATACATCCCGGTAGAATTTTTAGAAAAGAATAGACCATGACCCTATTGATTTGAGAAGATTAGGTCAAGGTCGGTCCACCGACATTCATGGATAACTATCAAAACAAAAAATTTTCCACATGTGACCAACAACTGAAACCACCTTCTTACCATTCAATATTTCTGAATCAGCGGTAAGAGAGACTCAATGTTCGATACATATTGTCATTGAAAATGTATGCATCACTCGAGGATTGAACCAACGGCATTTATATTAAAATTCTAATGTTTTACCTATTATGTTAAGCGCGTGAGCTAATGATAGTGCATTAACATCTGCAGAAAAAACAAAGACGCATTTGAAGCCCAAGTCGGAAGGGTTTCTGCTGTTGCTGCATAGTTGCTGCAACACTAAAAAAAGGTACATTATCGATATTTTATTCTTACACATCTTAGGAAATTTTGCGTTTCTTTATCTGTTTTCTTAAAAGAAATAATTTTGCCATGCTCTAAACGACGCGCCAGTGTGTTATATTTCAATAATGAAACTATCAGGAAGGTCACTGCGGTCAGCCATGTTTACGTGGCGCCCGATGTAAACTTAAAATAATAATAACAAGTCCGCGTGCTTTGGTAGTTTTATTCGTTAATGCATCTGTCCTCCTCGTTAATGCATACATTCCTGTGCAGTTTCATGTAAGAGTATTAAAAAAATGAAAAAAGCAATCCCACAAAACAACACCCAAGCATAAACTTATGCCATAAAGCGGTGTAACGGGATTTTAATTCGATAAGGTCAAGATCACTATGGCCTTAACATGATTTTTACTAGTGACTTTTTCAAATTTTGACAATATCGTTAACCTGCGACGATGTGACATTTTGGGATTACTCACATATAGATTTATATATAAATCACATATTTTCTTGTTAATTAATACTTCGATTACTTATATAAGTATTGTTTACAGTTGCTTTTTTGATGACATCATTACTGATGTTTTAGTTATGCGTGTCACAATATGATGTAACTATGATCGTATAAGCGGTCCTACAAAACTGATGTATTCAGTAGTTGACTCTGATGTTACACTACACTTTTTATCTTGTTCGATACCATTTGCTTTAAACACTAAATTATCACCAGCCACATACCATAAAATTCCGCAGCCATTATTTCTGTTTGTAATTTGATTATGTTGCTGATAAGATTTTCTTTAATCTTGAATCCTTTGAAACGCCTATCATATTCGGATGGGTCTCTGACTGTTTTCATTAGTTTGTTCACGCGTTTATCTATGTTTTAGAAGTGTATAATCAATCGATGAAATTATATTTAAGACATCTGTGGGAAAATATTTCCTTCGAAGACTAAGTTAACATTTCGTTTATTTTCAACGTTTTATTAATATAATACAAGTCAACTGTAATCAATGTATAAATGTCTAATCTATTGGCAAAGTGCATTGACCTTAAAACAAACAATATTTGCAATTCTTTAGAAATTCGTTGATAAAAACAACATTATACTGTCTTTATTTTATAAATATCTTTCAATTATTATATATTTTTTTAACTTTTGTTATTCGGTGTTTATATCGTAGTTGTTGTCAAACGAATATTTTCATATTGCTGTAATTGTATACATTCTATTAAATCTATCAAAATATGCTCAGTTGGAAATATTTTTAATTTTATGTTTTAAATGTTCTGTTATATACTATCTGTTGTTAATTTGTGATAAGCCATATTTTCCTAGGTCACTCAAAGCCATACCTCAAGAACGATGATGTAAATAACATTGCTCATTTTAACTCCTTATAATTCCATACCAGTCGTTTTTGTTTAGCGTATTTGCTTATGTTTGACGATGCTGCCATGTTTATCAATCGTATGTCTACTTAAATAAATAAATAAATAAATAAATAAATAAATAAATAAATAAATAAATAAATAAATAAATAAATAAATAAATAAATAAATAAATAAAATTATTCATTGTAACAGAAAGTGTTAATAAACATCTACGTTCTACCAAAGGCATGTCCCGCAATATAAACACATGCACAGTAAATGCTAGCTAGATTGCACGTCATAGAGTGCATAAAATTAATATGCAATGTTACACATTTGATATTCTAAAGCATGGCCTTATTGGCCTTTGTTATGATACTCAGCTGATAAGAGAACTGTTTATATTTGTTCAATATTTATATCAAAATTAGTTACAAAATCCTCATGTTCTCACCCACGAAATAGTTCACTACTGTCAATCTCTCTTTGTGAATTTCGGAGTCAGACTTGGCGTAGTACATGTATCCATTCTGACTACCGTAATAAACTGTCAAATCCAAGCTAAGGTCAATGTAGATATCTACATGTTAAACTTGAGGAAACAAGATTAGTACTGACTTCGATATTTTGCTTTTCGAACTCTTTTGTCTTATTTGTTTCCTTCTATTACTTTAATGCGGTAAACTTTATTATGATTGCAAACTTGAACATTATTTGGTAATGAACACAAAATGTAAGAAAAAAAATCAGCTGTTGTTTTCATATCAGTTTCAGACATAAATTTCGTCTATTAATTTTTATCACATAACCTTTAAAGTTGTAAGCCGCAGCAAAGTTTTATTTCGACAAAGCCATAGAAGTGTCACAGTATTGGCACACACTTTTACACTGACTGGCGTTCAGTAATTCGAAATATGTGTGGGTAACTGTCTTTTTGTCTTGTGTTTGAATATATTTTATTTGTGTCCTTCGGTGATTCAAAATCTCGCATGGGAAAGTTCACTGTGTATCAACCAGCCAAGTGAAAATTGCCATATATTTTTAATATATTCTTTGGTTAATTGAACTTTACTATGTACATTATCATAGTGGTTGGCTTTTAAAAATCCACGAAAATTTTAGAAAAGTACAGACGTTTGAAAATTGGAAGTATTGTCGATCAAATTTGTATGGCACATTAAAATACTTTTTGTTTCTTATACGCTCATTTATTTCTACTTACTATTTCTGTGGTTTGAGTCGAGTACGTACAAACATACCATGAATCTAGTACTATTTGTCATTATATTCATCGCATTTACTGGTCGAGGATTGTGTTTATACAAATGTTCTGAGAGTAATTACTTTATGGGTACATTTGTTAATTAATGACATCTATACGACCAGCTGTGAAGTAGCTTCTAATAAGAAATTAATAATGCCAAATGTGTCGTATTTATAAAGTTTGTAAATTAATGAATACAATAATGTTTAACACAAACATGAAACAGATTACTTCCCCATTTTCAATGTACTTGACTGAATTTTTACAGAACTCTGAGCGTAACAAAAAGACCCTTGTGGTAGGATGTTAAAGGGCATTTTACTTCGTCTCAAGTATAACCTAATGAACACATATAAAACACTGAAATTTCTTAATTTTCCTCTAAATCTTTTGTTTGACGAATTTTTCAGGGGTTGATTAAGTTCGATTTGCTTTTACTAAATGTAAATAATATGGAAACATTTACTTGTATACCATATAATGATTAATTAAATTACTGTTTCTTTAAAAAACATAAATAAATTATGTAACGAAATGTTATATGTGCAACAATAGTCACGAAATGGTAAGTTATTTTTCCTTTGAAGGATTAATCGGTTCATTAAAAGATATACTATGTTCATATTTCATATTTGAAAATATTTATAATTACGTAGTCTCTTTGTTAATATAAAATGAACCTGTTTTAACTTCAATTAAAATAGATATGTAGCATTTAAAATTCTACACACTATAGATAATGAACATATAGTGCCATTAAAAAGAAAATACCATTTTACTTGACCTTCAATAGGGTACGTAGCTTTCAGTACATAATCTATTCATTCTTTTATTCAAATTTAAAAAAATCGGTAAGAATTTCATGGATTTCAATAAATTTCTGTGATTAAAATATTTTACGCAAGGATGAGCGTGGTATATTTTTAAATGAGTAAATTTTATAATATAGATATAGACGATCTTGTAGCATTAGTAAGGTAAAAAAATATGCATTCTGATTTACAACATTTATCTTGTTGCTTAAATATGACACGCTAAATCTAAATGATCATTTTGAGCACGAAATCTGAGTTGTTGGTTTTACAAAGTGCAAAATGATGCACAGAGGGATGCCCGAAGTCTTCGTAAAAATAGTAAAGCTATTGATGTGACTCAACGTCCAACCAGACAAGCTGCATGTTTATTTTATGAATTGAAATGTTAATAGAGTAAGTCTACCAAGTATGTTGACTGGCTGTCGATGAATCATTTGAATTGATGATATAGAGAATAAATAATAATAAATAATGATCTTAATCAGTTATTGTACTGTTGTAATTCTTAAATGAATCATTGGCGTTTATGTCGATAAACACATGCTGTACGTTATGAATAGAAAGAAAAAAACGCACCTAAGATGAATACGTTCAATGATGTTGATTTGTTCTGATCATGACAATCTAATAATACGAAAATGCTTTTAGATTAATCAAATCATATTACGTAAAATGCCGCAATAGGTCTTTACGTTTTTATTCACAGTTAAAGGTTAATTAAATGATTAAATAGTTAAACGGACTAGTTTTCTTGATGAACGATTGGTCGTTTACATTAACGTAATTTTCTTAACAAATCGGCAAATAGCATATAAACATATCTTAAATCATAACATCATACACATATGGACTTAATGAATTGCAAATACACATATCTAATCATACACATACAGAGTAAATGAATTAGAAGAAACTAAATCACACTCAGAACTAGAACTCTTCAGTCAGAGTTCGGAGATTCAAGTGCTTTTTGCCACTGGCTTCATTTTTCTTCATATAGGAGAGACAGCTCAGTTTAAGAACAATATTAGTCATTACGGAAATAGATTGTCCATTTTTTAATAGATGTCAGGTAAATATATGATTTAGTAAGTTAAATGTTAGCAATTCTCAGCCCGGCATATCAATAAATAAGTCGTGCGTAGTATTTGATTGCGTTTTATTGCTTATTCGCTGCAGAACTACGTATTTTTCAAATTTAGCTGTCCTCTTTTGATAATATTCATCGATATATTTTACGATATTAGCTAAAAAATGTATGAATAATAAAACGTTTTCGTGATTGACAATCGGAATTTGTTTCTAATATTTATATTAGAAACTTGTGAGGTTAGTTTTTGGATATAGATACATAAACATGTCGTCCCTTTAAAAAATAACTTGTAATAGTCCAATTAGATTATTGTTAATCCAATAAATCAAACATTGCATTTAAAAAGTACCAAGTAGTACTTTCAATATTGACTTACTACATGTACATCCTCGCAAGTCTAAATAATATTAAATATTAATTTCAATAAACCATGATATATATCTATTTATACTTTAATTATCTCATTTCAAAGGCGGATACTACTTTGATTAAATTGTCAGTATAAGAATGTCTGAGCATTTCCCATGCCTAGTCTTGATCACGTGATCATTCTGTTAGGATCGAAACTTTTATCTTTTTTACGATCAATTATTAAACCTAATATGATACCATATCTTTTTTCTCTTATGGCATTGTAACAAAAGCCAAACATACAAAAGTAGATTAACGCCTGACACATTTAATCTCCGCCGTAACAAGCTATGTCATGAGGAAACAATGTGGGACATTCTTCTCTATATAAACCAGATCTGTTTTCCCTCAAATCATGTAACCATTATCAAACACTGTCGAATTATGTCCACATCAAAACGTAACAATGCGGTCATATATCGCCAATACAATTTTAGGATACAGATAAAATCTCTAACATAGTCAATTATTTGTTATCAGAGTGAAACATATCGTGGAGGAGATTTTCCTTGGCATGGTTAATTAAGCTAATGAAGTTTGAGTGTATTTTGAAATGATTTACAATACACATATCTTGATTGTAATCAATAAATACAAATACTTATGAATGAGCAAACGCCATCATATCTTTTTATTCAAATACATCCAAAATTTTGCATCATATAAATTACACCAAATTTATTTAATGATTTTGGTTCAAAGCCGATTTTGACACATTTATGGTTATATCTCAGCTGTCGCTTCACCTTACCTGCTTTCCGAGAAGATACCTATTGAAAAAAAAATCAGTCCTGCAAAAACAACACCCCAGCATTAACTTTAATTTTGATGAGGTCACTATGGTCATAACATGCTTTTTCTAGTGTTCTTTCTTCAAATATCGACAATATCGTTTAGCTGCATCGATGTGATGTTTTGGGATTACTCATATATGTCACATATATTCTTGTTTCTTAATACTTCAATTATTTACAGTTGCTGTTTTTGATGGCATCATCATTATTGATGTTTTAGTTATGCGTGTCCAGTATGATGTGACTATGATCCTGTATAAGCTGCCCTACCATAATTGTACTTGTGTATTCAGTAGTTGACTCTGATGTTAAACTACACTGATTATCATGTTCGAGAACATTCTCTGTAAACACTAAAATATCGCCAGCCACATAACATAAAATTCCGCAGCCATTTCTGTTTGTAATTTGATTCTGTGGCCGATAAGACTTTCTTTAATCTTGAATCCATTTAAATGCCTAGCATATTCGGATGAGTCTCTAGCTGTTTGATCAGAAATCTTGTGAAGTGAGAAAGATAAAGTGTTGTAGGAATTTAATGACACAAATAGCATAATAACCTTAATTAGTTTGTTCACGCGTTTATCTATGTTTTAGAAGTGTTAATCAATCGATAAAATTATGTTTAAGACATCTGTAGCAAATTATTTCCTTCAATATTTCCTTTAATATAATACGAGTCAACTTTAGCCAATGTATAAACGTCTACTCTATTGGCAAAGATGCATTGACCTTAAAATCAAACAATATTTGCAATTCTTTAGAAATAATTTCACATGAATCTTTGATAAAACAACATTATACTGTCTTTATTTTATAAATATCTTTTAATTATAAATTTTCTTAACTTTTGTCATTCAGTGTTAATATCGTAGTTGTTTTTAAACGAATAATTTCATATTGCTTTAATTGTAAACATTCTATTAAATCTACCAAAATATGCTCAGTTGGTTTTTTTTTAATTTTATGTTTTGTGTTTTATGTTATACTGTATACTACCTTTTGTTAATTTGTGATAAGCCATATTTTCTTACGTCACACAAAGCCATACCTCAAGAACGATGATGTAAACAACATTGCTCATTTTAACATTTTATTGGGTTATCCTTATGATGTCATATAGTCGTTTTTGTGTAGCGTATTTGATAATAAATAAATAAATAAATAAATAAATAAATAAATAAATAAATAAATAAATAAATAAAAACATGAATTCTTGATTGTAACAGAAAAAAGTTAATACACCTACGCAGTAAATGCTAGCTGCATAAAATTATTTGCAATGTTACAAATTTGCTATTCTAAAGCATTAGCCTTAGTGACCTTTGTTATGATACTCAACTGATAAGAGAACTTTATATATTTGTTTAATATTTAATATTGTGTTGGTTATAACAATGGTGATCAATTTATATTATTCCAGTGTCAATACTATTGCTAAATTTGTTTAATATTCTTGATTAAACTAGTTAACATGTATGCTTTTATATGTTTAACACCTGCAATTTGATTGTCAAAAGCTTTATTTTATTATGTTACATATCCGATATTTTCAGTAGTCAAATAGTACTAAAAATGGCTTTTCTTTTCATTGCTTTCAGTATTTTAAATATTCTAAATGAGATTAGTTATAAAACCATAATGTTCTCAACGACGAAATAGTTAACTTCTGTCATGACTTAATTTTTATTTTCGGAGTCCGGCTTGGAAAAAGATGCTTGATGTAAGACATTTATCACATCTAAGTGCTTTTATAAACAGTTAAATCCGAGCTAGGGTTAATGTATATAATTATCTCATAATGAGAAAAAAGAAAGTTCTGTCTGCAATATTATGCTTTGTCATTTTGTTCTGTAAATTTGAATGTGGTGAACATTTTGTTTTGAATGCGAACTTGAACACTAATTTGCATATGAATAGAAAATTGTGAGAAAAGAAAGAAAGCAGCAGCATATATTTTCGTATAAGTACCACACATAAAGTTCTTCAATCATTCTTTTACAACATAACCTTTAAAGCGGTACGTCGCAGCAAACTATATAATTAAGATTCACAGCATTGGCACACATTTTTACAGCGGCCAGCGTTGAGTGGTTCGAAATGTATGTGTAACTGTCTTTTTGTCTTGTGCGTACTGTTGCTTGAATATATTTTGTTCTTCGACTATTAAAAATTTTGCATGGTTAAGTTCACAGTTATTCACGCATTTACTAATCGAGGATTGTGTTTGTACAAATGTTCTGAGAGTAATTACTTTATGGGAATATTTGTTAATTAATGACATCTATATGACCAGCTGCGAACTAGCTTCCAATGAGTGAGTAATAATACCAAATGTGTCGTATTGAAAAGCTTGTACATTTATGAATACAATAATGTTGGACACAAACACTAGACGGATTATTTCACCATTTTTAATTTACTGGACTTAGAATGTTCACAAAACTGTGAGCGTAACAAAAACCCTTTTGGCCTAGGATGTTAAATGGCATTTTACTACACCCCCAGTATAACCTTATGAATACATAAGACAATGTAATTTCTAGAAACAGCTATTAAGGCATTTTTAGGGTCTAGTCGTTTTAGTTCGCTTTGTTTTTATTAACTGCAACCAATATGAAAACAATTAAATGTACTTGTATAACATTGACTGATTTATTAAATTACTCAATTCAATTCAAATTGTGCGCATGCTCGAAAATGGCGGACGTATTTTTTCAAATGTTTGCGATAGTTAGAAAAATCGGTTATTAGAACATATATATGGATATATAAATGTTTCTAAAATGAATTAATACATTACTGGCATCTTAATTTATCTGTTTCATATATAATACGGACTTATATTGGTTTTCTAATGACAAGAAAACGTAAAAAGGACAATATTTCTCCGTTGAACGATAACAAAGAAACAAAGAGAAAGATGGCGGCAAACACTCAACAAAACTTTCAGTCTCCAAATCTTCAACAAGCAGCTTCTCCAGCACAGGTTGGTCAATATGGTATCGGTCAGTCTTTTATGCTGCCGCCTCTGTATCATCCATCATCCCCTTTCGTAACAAATCAAACATCACCTATATTATCTCAGCAAAATGTAAACAATTTAAATACGGACATTTTACAGGGGATTATACAACGTTTGGACAGTATGGACGCTAAACTTGGCCAATTGAATAAAATTCAATCAACTGTCGAGAAAATAACGGAACGCTTAAACAGCCTTGATCAAAAGTTCAACGAGATTGAACGTAGTCACGCTTTTATAAGCGAACAGTATGATAGTGTAACGGCACGTTCTATCGAAAATAAAGGCGATATTTCTCAATTACGTAGTGATGTCAAATTTCTGAGTGCTGAGAATGAAAAATTAAAGTCGGCAAACGATTCATGTAACGAAAATATTATTGATTTGAAATGTCGCTCGATGCGAGATAATCTCCTGTTCTTCGGAGTTGCCGAGGGTACTACGTTCAATCCCGCTCCTCTTGGCGGTGTTCAATCAACCGTGACGGATTCTACGGGGTTCACGGACAACACTTCTACTAACCAGACTTCTACAATCTCGACATCTGATGATTTCCATGAACCTGCTGGACATGGTAGTATTAGTGCACCAGCCTTGTTTTTTTTCTGTCGTAAAAAGTGATCATGAAAATTGTGTTGATAAGGTATTCACTTTCTGTGACAAAATCCTGCGCATTAATGATCCTCGCTCTAAGATTAACATAATACGTGCACATAGAGTGGGGAAATTTATATCAGGCAAAACTAGGCCCATCGATGCAAAATTTGATTCAGAATCAAAATCTTTGATTAAAGAGTCACTTAAACATGTTAAATTACAGCATACAGATTACAATGTAGCAGATCAGTATCCACCGGAAGTGAAAGACCGCCGGAAGCAACTTAAACCAGTGATGATTGATGCTAGGAAACAGGGAAAACGCGCAGTTCTTGTCAGGGATAAACTTTATATTGATAATGAATTATATGGTTCTAAATAGGGGGACAGAGAAAAAGTGTGACAATTTGAAAATAGTTTCATGGAATGTGGGAGGATTAAATTCTTGCGTAGATGATGAAGATTTTTTAGACTTGGTCCAAAATTTTGATATCATTTTTCTTAGTGAAACATGGCAAAAGAATGTTAAAGTTTTTTCTTTGAAAGGATATGATTCTATTTATGTTCCCAGACCCGAAAGTATTAAATCTAAACGCGGACACGGTGGAATTTGCCTACTATTTAAAGAGCGATTGAATAACGGTATTTCTATTGTAGAATGTGATAACACTGGTTTTATATGGGTCAAACTTGATAAAACATTTTTTGGTTTTGAGTATGATTTATATATATGTTTTTTTATATATCCCTCCTAGCAATTCTGTGTATTTTATGTCACATGAAGTAGGGTTTTTTGAATCACTTGAACATTATATTCGTAAATATAGTGAATATGGAAAAGTGTCAGTAATTGGCGACCTTAATGCTAGATGTGGTGAAAGGTCTGATATTTTAGAATGTACTGATAATTTTGATAAGTATATTTCAACTTTAGATAAAAATGAATCGGAAGTTAGCATAAATGATATTCCTTATAGATTTTCTATGGATAAAATGATTAATTGCTCTGGTAAGAAGTTATTAGATATTTGTGTAAGCAGCGACTTAAAAATTGTGAATGGCCGTATTGGTGATGATGCAGGTGTTGGTAGTTATACTTTTATGTCGTCAACTGGAAATAGCATGATTGATTACGTTCTTATGTCGCAAGATTTTTTCCACGTTATAAGTGATTTTATTGTACATGATTTATATACCTGCTCTAGTCATTTACCTATACAGCTTAACCTATGTTGTAACAGTGATCTAACATTGAATAATGTAAACAAAATAAATATTGATAAAATTATTTGGAATGATGATAGAAGCTATGAATATAAATCTTTGATAGAAAATGAATATACAAATCTTGAGTCAATCGTAAATAGCATAATTTCAGATGATACCGATATTAATACGGGTGTAGATAAATTTTCATCTATTCTTTATGAAAAAGCCTATAGCGTTTTTGGAAGGTCATTTAATGTGTCTAGGTCAAATAACCGTAAGTTTAAGAGTCCTTGGTACACGAAGGAATGTGAAACGGCTAGACGTGAGCTTCGCTCAGTAAATAAGCATTATAAAAACAATAGAACCAATTGTAACGGTGCACTGCTCATTGAAAAGCGTCGTAAATATCGATTGGCTAAGCGCAAGGCACGTGCTACATTTAAGGCCAACCAAAAACAACAATTACATACTTTGGCTTCTACTCAGCCCCAAAAGTTTTGGAAAGAAATTAAAAAATTTAAATCAAAAACGCCAAAAGGGAGTAATATTAGTAAAGACGAATTTTATAATCATTTCAAAAATGTTTTTTCTGATGACAACGAATTTATAAATGATGATGCTGAAAATTTATTAAACAGTGATGTTAATATCAATGTTGAACAACTTGATATTTTGTTTAGCCTTGATGAAGTATTGAAAGCTCTAAATATGTTAAAGAGTGGTAAAAGCGGTGGAATAGATTGTTTAATCCCCGAGATGTTTGTTGAGTGTAAAGATATTATTGCACCGTTATTATGCAAACTATTTAATATTATGTTTACTCATTGTATTTACCCAGATAGTTGGACTAAAGGTGTTATTGTTCCTGTCCCAAAAAAAGGTAACCTTAATAATGTCAATAATTATAGAGGAATAACATTAAGTAGTATTTTTTCAAAAATCTTTTCAACTTTATTAGATTTAAGACTTCGAAAATGGGCCGAGGACAACAATATGTTAAGTGATTTTCAATTTGGTTTTCGAAAAGATAAAAGTACCATCGACTGTATTTTTGTTTTAACTTCAATCATAGATAAAGTTATTTCGCATGATAAAAAGAAGCTATATTTAGCATTTGTCGATTTCAGAAAAGCCTCTGATGTAGTTTACAGGAACGGAATCTGGTTTAAATTATTATCTTATGGAGCTTCCACAAAGTTTGTCAATATGTTACAGAAAATATATGAAAGTGTTAAATCTTGTGTACGTGTAAATGGACAGCTAAGTGATAATTTTGAGAGCTTTAAGGGCGTTAAACAAGGCGAACCATTATCCCCTCTGTTGTTTTTATTTTTTATAAATGATATGTATCAATATTTATATGACGACTCTATTGACTCGTTCACTATGGACGAATTACATCTCTTTTTACTTCTTTTTGCGGATGATACGGTGTTAATATCTTATTCCAAAGAAGGGTTACAAAACCTACTAAATAATTTACATTCTTATTGTTGCAATTGGGGTATCAGTGTTAATATTGATAAAACCGTAGTGATGATATGTAAGAAAGGTAATAGACCTGAAAATATTGATATATTTTATGATAATCATAGACTTAAAATTGTTACTAAATTTACTTATTTAGGTGTTACTCTGTCTGCTAATGGAAGTTTTTTCCAGGCACAAAAGTCATTGTCTGGACAAGCTATGAAAGCTTTGTTTTCGCTTACTTCACTATTTGAAACTGTATCACTAGACATTAAAGACAAAATTAAGTTATTTGATTCCATGATCACTTCGATTCTGAATTATGGATGTGAAATTTGGGGTTTACATAAGGCACCCGATATAGAAAAAATTCATTTAAAGTTTTTAAAAAGCGTTTTAAAAGTTCGTCAACAGACTGCCAGTTCTGCGATTTACGGTGAATTTGGACGAGTTCCGATGATTATATGTCGTAAAATCAGAATGATAAAATATTGGTTCAGAATTATGAAAACCCCGAATTCTTTAGTTTTTAAAGTATTTAATATGCGTGATGATCATGGAATATTAGTTAACAATTGGTCTGTAAGTGTTAAACAATTATTAGATAATTTAGGATACTCTTATTTATGGGATAATACAGAAATCACTAACTTACAAATTCAAACAGTAATAAGAACTATTTATGACCAATATCTACAGCAATGGTTTTCAGAGCTCAAAGAATCTCCTAAACTTGATACCTACTGTTTATTTAAATCCAGTTTTGAATTAGAAAAATATTTAAGTTGTGTAAAATATGATAGCTATAGAATTGCTTTGTCTAGATTCCGGTGTTCTGCTCATAATTTAGCTATAGAAGAAGGGAGATATAGAAACATTAATAGAAGTCAAAGAATATGCACGAAATGTTATATGAATAGTATAGAAAATGAGTATCATTTCCTCTTAGTATGTCCTTTTTACAGACAGATTAGACTTAATATTTTACCTAGTTATTATTGTCATTGGCCAAATTTGTTTAAATTCAAATCTCTTTTAAATTGTCAACAAAGTAATACTATTAATAAACTTGCAAAATACGTTTACAAAGCTAATCTTTGGCGCGAAAACTATCAGGCATGATATGACTGTGTAATGTGGATTTATTTTATGTATGTTATAGATCATATATAGTATCTCTTTGTTTTGTTATTGTAAGAATTCGACTGATTTAATTAATATGAATTCATGCTTTTCTCTTTGTATTTGTACCGCCATTGTATATATGTTATATTGGCGATGAACATTTATATGTTTTTGCCGAATAAAATATTGAATTGAATTATTAAATTACTGATTCTTAATATAACGAACCATTAAATACATATATGTAACGAAATGTTATTTGTGCGATAATGGTGACGAAATGATAAGTTATTTGCCAATTCAAGGATTAGTCAGTCAATTTAAAAGACTTAATTTTATAATTTTGATATAGACGATCTAATATCATTAGTAAGCTAAAATAATCCTGCAATCTAAATCCAACATTTTTCTTACTGCTCAAGTATAACACTTTAAACCGTATCATTTTGAGCACGAAATTAGAGTCGTCGGTTCTTATTAATATCCAAATGATGCACGGAGGGATATGCTCTATTTACAACATTTTCTTATTGCTCAGATAGGACACGTTAATTCTTTTCATTTTGAGCAAGAAATCTGCAGTCGTTGCTTCTTATCAAGTGCCAAATGATGCACGGAGTGATGCCCGATGTCTTCATCCAAAAGTAAAGCCAAATAGTTGATATATGACCTTTACATAATTGGGTGTGACTAAACGTCCAACCAGCAAAGCTCATAATTAAAGTATATTTTGACAGTTTGTTGAATTATCAATCGTTATTTGTGCATATACATGAATAATAATAGATAATGCTGATCTTTTGCTTTTGTATCTTTTGCATCGATATACACGTTGTAAGTCTTAAATTGCAGATGGATACGTTCAATAAAATTGATTTGTTCTGATCATAATAATCTCATAATACGAAAATGCTATCAGGTAAATCAAATCGAATCGAAACACTGTACATAAAATGCCACAAATGTCTTAACGTTTATATACACAACTTCAACAATAACAACAATAGAGTTCAATCAAGCCTGCAATGCTCTAGTATTTTTTCTTCCATTGCTTCAAACAAATTTTTAGTATTTGTTCATGATAGACGAAGGTATGTATGGTTTAATATGTGATTTTGTGAAAGTTATTTGACATTCAATGGAGAACAGTTCTCTATCTTTAACTGTTTTTGTGTTTTATAATTTTGGTGTTTCTAGATTGATTGTGTTATTCGGTTTTGTTGTTGTTACTCGTATTAATAAAAAATTAACTGTTACAATACAATCCAGCAGGAAGTAAATGTTGTAGAAGAGTAAGTTATGTTTCAAATCTGTTTTACCCTTTAAGGGCTTCCACTGAGATTTTTCTACACGAGGGGACTGAAAATATTTTTAAACAAGATTTGTGTATCATTTGGTGTATGTCCGGACCAATAACTATTCTGCGAATTTTCAGATAGATTATTTCATCAACCCGTTTGTTTCCAGAATAATAAATTTACTGTGCCAAATGACCTCAAATAAAAAGTGTTGCAACGCTTGTACCCAAATCGGGCTAATATGAGCCGCGTCACAACAAAACCAACATAGTGCGTTTGCGACCAGCATGGATCCAGACCAGCCTGCGCATCCGCGCAGTCTGATCAGGATTAATGCTGTTCGATATCATTTTTCTACTTTTAACAGGGTTGGTAAGCGAACAGCATGGATCCTGATCAGACTGCGAGGATGCGCAGGCTGGTCTGGATCCATGCTTGTCGCAAACGCACTTTGTTGGTTTTGTTGTGACCGGTTCATATTTATTTTCACTTTAATGCCGAGTTTATTTCATATTTTGTAGATTTTGCAGAGCTTAACTTGATCTTTGTAAGAATTTAAATTATTATGTTTTATGGCTTTTTTGACCTCAGTGTGAAACTTCTTGTACTTGTCCAGATTCCATTTTCGGAACTGTGAATACTCATTTTTTTGGGATATCAAAATAAAAATGTGCAGAGGTTAACCTACAAATGACAATATATAGCTTGGTTAGACTCCACGGACATGCTGTTTAGCCTTGCTCTGTACTAATAACTGTTGATTCTCAATGAGGGTTAGAAAACGTAAAAAGAAATATTAGATAGTTTTATATATATTGTACAGAAAATAATCTGAAGCAAATGTATGATTTGTTGTGATATTGTCCAGAGTTTCAATTTTATTAAATATATCCGATATAAAACATAGAGCTTATTTGATAGGACATATATTTAAAACAGACTCACTTTCAGCCTAAATTTGACACAACACGTAGTCAAATTCATTTATTTAAAACATCATCAAAACTTGAAATAGATGATCTTTTTACAAAAGTAATGTTGTTTCAAAATAGACCTTTGCTCCAAGCGTTTATACTGACCAGTTTCGTTTTTATTTTATTAAATACAAAAGAAACTTGAACAATATTGGTCAGCTTGTCATCTAATTCAAGTTTGTTCCTTC